>NC_041390.1:71287282-71289590 GCF_002162155.2 Triticum dicoccoides | reverse complement strand
GGTTACATAGAGTCGGTTACAATGGTAGGAGATCTGAACATCCGTATCGCCAAGCTTGCCTTCCACGCCAAGGAAAGTCCCTTCCGGACACGGGACAGAGTCTTCAATCTTGTATCTTCATAGTCCAGGAGTCCGGCTGAAGGTATAGTCCGGCCATCCGGACACCCCCTAATCCAGGACTCCCTCACCCACCCTACCCGCATGGAGCAGTGGCCGACGGGGGCAGGGGACTGTGTGGGGGCGGCGCAGACTGCACAACCCTCGGGGAGCTGCGCGCGGGTCGGGAGGGGTCAGCTTCGGCGTCCTCGCCGCGTCGACGGGCATGAGGCGAGGCGGCTGATCTGGAACTGCCCCGCTTATCCACCTTGGACCTCTCGAGGGCAATGCAGAGGGCCAGCTCCTCGTCGACATCAAGGTCCGAGTCGGAGCGGCTGCCGGAGCTCGGCATGGTCGCCGACGTCATCAGAGTGGATCAGAATCGAAGAAATCGGAGTATCGGGAGAAGGCAAGACGGGACGAGAGTAGAGTGAACTGAGTTAGGATTTCAGGATTGGATTTTTTTGTACGGACAATGTGGGGTTAGGGTGGGCCGGGCTGACATGGCGGACGCGCCTGGGCCGCCCCATATCATCCCTACATTTGGGCTGCATGTGAGGGGCGCCGTACAGCCGGGCGTTTGAGGCCGGTTTGAGCAGTCCGGGTTTGTCGCTTTTTTGTGACCGACTAGGGGCGGATGGCCTGCCCGGACATTTGAGGCGGGTTCGGTGCCTACCAAATATGGTTTTGACCGGTCACGTTTTATCGACCCAGACGGACGGCTCAAACGGGTCTCAAATGCCCGGGCTGACCGGCACTCCCCATATCCAGCCCAAATATGGACGGATATGGGGCGCCCGGGCACGCCCGCCACGTCGGACTGATGAAGGGGTCCCAGCTGGAAACGCCCTCAAACCCGGCGGTCCGAAACTCATCTCCCCCGTCGGACCGGTGGCGCCGCGTGGCGCAGCTCCAGCGGGCCGCCTAGTGCATTGCCCGACTATTTAAGTCGACCGGCAGCACTGAAACCCTACCATCCATCCACACTTTCCTCCTGTCTGCCGCCACCGCCACTTTGCACTCCACCCATCCGCCTAGTAGCCATGCCCCCACACCGCTGGGTGAGGAGCGAGCCCTTTCTAACGCCGGAGCATCGGCTCGAGCTCCTTGAGTAGATTCGGGCTAGGCGTGAAGCTCGGATCGCCGCGGGGCTACCTTCGGATGCAGTGGATCCGGAGGAGTTGGAGGAGGAGGAGGTGGAGGTGGAGGAGGAGGGGAAGGACGACGACGAGGAGGACTTTGAGGAGGAGGGGGGTGAGCCGTAGGAGGAGGATGTGGGGGACGCTGGCGACGGGGATCTGCAGGCGAAGCAGTAGGCCATCCTCGATTCTCTCTGGTGGGAGTCGGCTGCGAAGGCAAGACGCCATCGCCGGCAGGAGATGGAGGCGCAAGAGGCCGTGGAGGAGGCGGAGATGTTTGCCTACATGAATGAGGTCGAGCAGGAGAAGGATGAGCCGGAGCCCTCCTAACCGCCCGTCCAGCCGGCGCCTGGCACCGTAGTGGTAGCCATTTCCGATGATGAAGAGTAGGTAAGGTAGTACGTAGAGGTAGCACGTAGGATTCGTTTTGCATGTTTTGTATGAATTTAGGAGATAAAATATGAAAAAAGATATAAAGAGGCTAATTTAAGACGTGTCCGGTCAATATCCACACCCGCGGGGCGTTTGAGAGGCTGGATTTGCAAAATCCGGCTCTCTAAACCCAGATGGAGAAAGCAGAAAGCAGAGGCCGTCTCCCGCATCTGCTCTACCTTTGCCGAGCAAACGCCGCCTCCTCGTCCCTTCCTCACAGCGCGTGAGTCGGCAACATCGATGGTTGACCTCGCTGCAGAGAAATTTCCACAGGTTTGCGTTGCGCGAAAGGAATTCAGGGAGCCGGCCGGGAACCTGACCAGGATGTGCTGTGTTGGTGCTCATGTCTTTGTTCCGTTGGGAAGAAGTTTCGGTGGAGTTGGTGTGGTTTCACACCACGTACGCGTGCTTGTTCTTTCGGGCAAACGGTAGTATACGGTACTACTATACGCGTGCTTGTTCTTTCCATTCCTGTGTACGAGCATATAAAATGAGGTCAACGATAGAGAGGTCGTTTTGCGAACTTTTTTTTTCACGGATACGCAAAAATTACATATCATTCTATTGATAGGTAAAAGAGAGTTATGGTACAAGTGTGCTAATCTTGTGGCCGTACACAACTACCTGGCGACGACAAGAGA
>NC_041390.1:71286033-71286654 GCF_002162155.2 Triticum dicoccoides | reverse complement strand
GGGGTACATGATCAAGTTACATGCAGGAAGGATTCTATCTAGTCCCTTGGCGTCAGCTTTCGTCCAGCGCGCGGCCTCCATCTTGACGGTCGTCGTGGTTAGGGCGTGGGATGGATCCGCACCGTTGAAGATGACGGCGTTCTGGAATTAGGAGGGGTACGATAGAGAGGTCGTTCTGCAAACATGTACTTGCTATTTATGAGGGGTACATATATGGGGAAGCATGAAAGAGCCATGTCTTCAGGGCTTCAGGCCGTTTCAGGTGGAGCCTTTCTTCTAGACTAAACGTGCTGCTTTCCGGAATTAGGAGTGATAGTAGGTTTGGTTACCTACCCCGCTAGTGTGGTTGGCTTTCTCTTCGATATGCCATGCTATTGTTTTCATGACCTCCCTTTCCATGCAACTTGTTATTTTAGGGGAGCTTAAGTATAGTTAGTTTAGTTTGACCCTTGACAAAATATTGTTTTAGTGGAAGCCTTCGAAACTTATGTTACTTTATGCAACAACTCTAGATCTTTATGCAAAATTCTGTTTCTTAATAAAGTTCTAACCAAGAGGCTGGATGTTTTTGACTCCGGTTGAGAGTTGGTGTTCAAGGATCTTGTAGACGCGGCGAAAAAA
>NC_041390.1:71243388-71285471 GCF_002162155.2 Triticum dicoccoides | reverse complement strand
TGTGTGTGTTCTTTTAGGGCAAATATCAAGGAGACATGAATGTCTTCAATAACAGAACTTGACATTAAGTTTTCCTATGAGGTTGAACTTTGAAGATAGATCCGGGGAAAAAGCACATGACGGCGTAGAATATGGAAGGTGCCCGACCTTTGGAAGGGGTCTGAGCACATTCTTCACTTTGTACAAGTTCCAATGCACTCGCGTTGCTTGTGTGTGTTTTCCGTATCTCAGGCGAGTTTGTTCTTGCTTTCTCTGTTGTTTCATCTGCCATGAGTTCAGGTCAACCAGTTCGATCATGAGCCCAAGGGATTGTGTGTGAGTGCGCATCATTACCGATAGCATTGACACCAGCTTGTTTTTGTGTTGCGATGAATTGTTACTTCTGGCAAATTTTGTACCGGCAGGGATTACATGTTACAAGCTTGGATACACCCGGATAAACAATAAAATAAAAATAATAAAAAGTTAAATATAAAATACCGACGTTTTTGGTAACAAACATGATGGAATGTTCTATGTTCAATATTTACTTCTCACACCACTTGAAGCTCTTTCTTCTAGAAACAACATGGTGTTTTTCCAAATTGGGAACGAGAGTAGGTGTCGCGTGGAGCATCGAGGGCAGCTACCTAACCTACCACACGAGTGGCTTTCTCCTCTTTGCGCATTGTTGTATTGTTTTCATGATCTATCAGAGCCTTTATTCCCTTCCTTCCCTTTCCATGCAACTTGTTGTGTTTTGTATTTGGGGGAACTTAATTGGTTAATTTAGTTTGACTCGACAAAGATATATATTGTTCTAGTGGTCTTGGAATTTTGTGCTGAAAGTTCTAACCATGGTTTTTTAATTCCGGTTGAGAGTTGGTGTGATTTTGTACACGCCGAGAAATTAATACATGTATAATTGCAATGTCAAATAGACTTTTCATTAAGGGGAAATATCAAGGAGACCTGGATGTCTTCCATAACAGATCTTGACATCAAGTTTTCTTGTGAAGTTGCACTTTGAAGATAGATCGGGGAACAAAAGACAACCTAGAATAAGGAAGGAGCCAGAACTATGGAAGTGGGCTGAGCATTCTTCACTTTGTAGGATTTCTTTCTAATGCACGTATATTTATGAATGGTATGTATATGGGGGAGTATGTGTTCAAGCCGTTTCCGGTGGAGCCTTTCTAGACTAAACTAGAACGTGGTACTTTCCGGGATCAGGAACGAGAGTACGTAGGTTTGATTACCTACCCCGTGAGTGTGCTATGGCTTTCTGTTCGATGTGCCATGCTATTGTTTTCATGACCTCCCTTCCCATGCAACTTGTTTTCTTAAGGGGAGCTTAAGTATAGTTAGTTTAGTTTGACTCTTGACAAAATATTGTTTTAGTGAAAGCCTTGGAAACTTGTGTTACTTTATGCAACAACTTTGCTTCTTAATAAAGTTCTAACCTAGAGGCTGGATGTTTTTGACTCCGGTTGAGAGTTGGTGTTCGTGGATCTTTTAAATACGGCGGAAAAAATGCACATATGTTTTTTAGGGCAAATATAAAAAAGACATGTATGTCTTTAATAATAGAACTTGACATTAAGTTTTTATGTTAGGTTGAACTTTGAGGATAGATAGGGGGGAAAGCATAAGACGGCGTAGAATATGGGAGATGCCCAACCTTTGAAAGGGGTATGAGCATTCTTTACTTTGTACGATTTCTAATGCACACGTGTTGCTTGTGTGCGTTCTTTTGCTGGAACTACATACCGGGACCAGAAAAACTTGGGCCACTTCAGACCGTCTCCAACCTTCTTATTCCAGGCGAGTTTGTTCTTCCTTTCTTTGCTGTCTCATCCGCCATGAGTTTCCGTCGACCTCAGTTTGATCATGAGCCCAAGGGATTATGTGTGCGCATGCACCATACTGGTAGCATTAACACTAGCTTGTTTTTGTGTTGTGATGAATCGTTACTTCTGGCAAATTTTGTACCGGCGGGGATTACATGTTACAAGCTCGGGTACACCCGGATAAACAATAAAATAAAAATAATAAAATGTTAAATATAAAATACTAACATCTTTGGTAACAAACATGGTGGAATGTTCTACGTTCAACATTTACTTCTTACACCTCTTGGAGCTTTTCTTCTAGAAAGAACATGGTGCTTTTCCAAATCGGAACGAGAGTAGGTGCGGCGTGGAGCATTGAGGGCGGCTACCTAACCTACCACGCGAGTGGCTTTCTCCTCTTTGTGCATTGTTGTATTGTTTTCATGATCTGTCACACTCTTTATTCCCTTCCTTCCCCTTTCCATGCAACTTGTTGTGTTTTGTATTTGGGGGAACTTAACTGTTAATTTAGTTTGACTCGACAAAGATATGTTGCACGAGAGGAAGTCAGGGGGCCGGGACCTGACCAAGCGGTGCTGTGCTGGTACTCATGTCATTGTTCCGTTGGGAACAACTTTCGGTTCGGCAAACGGTAGCATACGGTAGTACCATACGCGTGCTTGTTCTTTCCGTTCCTGTCCACGAGCATATAAAATGAGGTCAACGAAATCAAAGGTCGTTTTGCGAACGTGCACTTGCTATTCAAGAACGGGTACGTGTACGGGGGAGCATATGAAAGAACCATGTGTTCAGGCAGTTTCCGGTGGAGCCTTTCTCCCTTTTTCTTTGCATCCGCACCCTTCATCTTCCTCGCCGTCGCAGTACGTCTTCGGACGCCACGAAGGCATTGACGGACGTCCGCAACCAGCCCGACGCGCCCGCTCGCCTTTACGACGAAGTTGTCCACCTTGGAGCCGTTTATACCCAGGTACACTCCGCCCTTTGTTGATGACCTTCATCGCGGACACCACGCTTAGCAGGTGTTCGGTCAGATGCAATTGAGATTATCTTCAAATGCTATGTCTTTTTCTAGAGTACGAATGATGACAAGCTACTCAACCATGGAGGATAAGCTGTTGTGCGATGCGTGATTGACCATATTCATGAATTTCATAAATAGGAGCAGAAGGAGGACGTTCTTGCAGGAAGTGCATGAATCGTTTCACCCACAAAAGCACATTGTGCCCTACGACAAGCACATCATTGTACTACGCAATGTGAGGCTGTTGTCGTATCATTGGTACGCTATCTAGATCAACGTCACCAAGTTTTGTCAAGTGGTACGCCAGTTGGAGGTAAGGTGATCATTGCACGCGGCAGAGGAGAAGATCGTAAGTGTTGTTTCTTCTTGCTCAACTTGTTTAAATCATTCACTCACACAATGTTGGTCTACACATTAAGTAGACTGCACGCGCTGCCGTGATGTATCACAGGACAAAGGGACGACCATTTACATACCCATGCTGTTAGATGAAGCTGAAGGAGAGTATGTGTGATACGACATGATCCGTTGATGAAAACCTTAGACATCTGAAACTAGTCGAATTACAGACATTGTTTTACTAGACTTAAGTTGCATGTTGTGTATGGATGATTTGTGCCATTTTCTATCCAAACTTTGATGAATATCGGCCGGTTTGGATGAATTTCATCCAGTTAGTTAAAATGTGGGTTGAAATATATACGGACAGCGTTGGTTGGCGGCCTCCTACACTCATGTCCATGAACTGGTCTCCTATGTCCATGGAAGGATGCGAGGAAATTGCAGATTGGCATTGAAGATGCCCTTAATAACCTACGCCCTCCATACCAAAATATAAGACCTATTTACAAGGGTGTACACAGCCATTGTGACCATATGACGTCAACCGGTAGGTTACTAGTACAAGATAGCAAAGCAAACCTACTCCACAAATGCATTCACGGAGAACATATACATAATTATTTCTTCCGAACCAGCATTACTACTACTACTACTACTAAACAAAGTATTCTCTAGGAACCGTTCTAAACTTTAATAACATCGCGCTACGATACACGAACATATATATAGCTCAGAGGCTCGTAGTAGGGGTCTCGGAACAGGATGTGCAAAGCAGATTTGTTGTCCTGTCTTACGCTTAGAGCTTGTCGAGTATGGTCTCTTGCAGGAACTTGGGGGAGAAGGACGTGACCCCGCGCATCTTCATGTACCTATACACGTCATCTCCTGTGATTTTCTTGTCAGCCTGTTTAACATGGAGAGGATTAGGTTCTCAACAGCAAGTCTGACTGGCACTCCTGAAATCAACAGGAAACTTGCTCGCAGTAACTAACATTGAAAGTAGGAAATACTCCAGTGTTTACAGAAATTGCAGTCATCTACACTGAAGGTGAGTTCTATTGTGACCATGGTAACAATTGCAGTTAACGATTCCTGTGAGGTAACTGAAATAGAAGGACCATAACCTAAGTTAGCTAGATAAACCTAGACATCATACTGCCAGTGACTACCCTGCAGCACTTTAAACTGTCAATTGCAGCAGGAAGATACGGGCGTGACCAGACTAACTAAATTCCTCGACTACCTACAAAAATCCGCCCTTTTGAATGGAGAATATCAATATCAATCACCATTTCCAATTTGTACCCGCTACGTGGCAAACCTAATCGAAACCTCAGCTACCTCACGGCGACGGGTCACTCAATTAGCTCCATCCAAGAACATCACGAGAGGATCCGGGCTGCAAGCCAACAACAGATCGACAACAGCAACACAAGTGAAGATTCAGAAGGGGGGTGGGGGGTGGGGGGGCTTGGCGGGACGCACCCGGTTGCAGTTGTTGCACTCCACGGCGTATTTGATCCCAGAATTGATGACGCGGAGGTACTCCTCTTCGGACATCAGCTCCAGCCCCTTGCCGGTGATTTTGAAAGGGGACATCGATGGGGCCTTCTCTGTCTGTTCAACATGGAAAGAAGGTTCTGAACAACAAGTCGACACTTCAAAAAGAGGTAATAGCACCCCAGGTACCCTAACTTGCACCTAATGTGATGATTTAGTCCTAAAGTTGCAAAACTTGACCAAACCATACCTCAACTTGCACCTCATGTGATGATTTAGTCCCAGGCCAATCACAGCTCGCCAATTGGCTGCCAAGTGGCTGGACCGGTCAGCACACGCAGTTTTGCAGAAACCCCCCTGCCGTTTCCAATTATCAACCCATTCTGTTCTTCAGAGCAGAGCAAACCGTTGGAAAAAAGAGCACGAATTGTATAGAAGAGGATGTTACGTACCGCGCAGCGCGGAGGCGAGGTTGCCGTTGTTGATGAAGTCGGTGACGACGAGCTTCTCGTCGGGCGACCAGTAGTAGGCGCGCAGCCGCACCACGTTGGCGTGCCGCACGCGCCCGACGGCGCCGGCCTCCGCCGCGAACTCCTTGTACCGCTCTGGGGCCGCGGTGCCGCCGCCCAGCCGCCGCACGGCCACCGGCGTCGTCCCGTTGCCCACCACCACACCACCACCTTGTACACGATCCCCTTCCCGCCCTTCCCCAGCACGTACGCCGACGACCGCAGCAGCTCGTCCAGCTCCATCCGGAACCCCTTGTCGATCGCCACCAGCTCCCCGTCCTCGCAGCCGCCTCCGCCCCCGGAACCGTTGCCGCGTTTCTTCTCGCCACCGCCCGCGTCGGACCTGTCCGACGAGTCCCCGCAGGTGTTTGCATGCATGCACGGGCAGGCGAAGAGCCCTCGCCCCTCCTCGTCCTCGTCGTCGTCGTCCCCGCGCCGGTCGCGCAGCTTCCAGTATATGTACACCACGATGACTCCGATGAGGGCGACGCCGGCCGCATCGGCGACCGAGATGAGCACGACGGTACGAATTACTCTACTTGTACATGTGTCATGTGTGTGTGCTCTACTGTACGAAATTCAGAGCTCGAATACAACACTACTCATATTCTGTGATTCACAAATTAATGACCCTAGGAAGGGCATATACAGCAGAATTAGCAGTTTAAAACATGGTATAGAGGCAACGTCGCTGGGCAAAATGCAAAGTAGGGCTTGTGTACTTAACATGCATGTAATCTGAAACATGTTACTCTGCACCTCCTTTCACTGCCTTGTCTCCAAAAACAAATGCATTTAAACGAGAGTGGTAACACGATAAATAAAGACCATGTACGATGACAAGTTTATCAGTGCATAATTCTACAGAACCTGACCAACATTAAGTTGCATTTGCACAACTCTAGAAAACTGCTTGATCAGACACAACTAGGAAATTGCCTAGCAACCAACAGAAACTAACTTAGCCCAGCAACCAACTCTCCAAAAACTGTTTGATGGGACACAATTAAAGTAACTTTAGTCAGGTTCTGTAGTTGATCAATCCTAAGTACTGATAAAATCCTGAAGCTTAGCGCAGCTACCAACATTTCTGTCATAAGCTAGAATTTAACCGAGGTGAGTTCATCAGTCAAAACCGAAAAGGCGAGAATATCAAAGAGTTTCAGTAAGGCTGATCCTGTATCTGAATGACATTCGTCCTACATGATCCACGGTGCAAAAACAGAACATGCAGTCGATCAATCATGCACACCTTAACAGAACAGAAACAAGATGAACACTGTAATTAAGTTCATGAGCCATAACCGAAAGGGGACTGACAAAGACATTCAGTTAGCAATTTAGCCCGCAGGACACCGCGACCGCCTCCTGCAACTCCAGCACCGCCTGCAGGACCTCCAGGGGACTGACAAAACACATAAATATGCGCGGAGTATATCATAATAGAAGAACGAAATGATCATTGCAGTGAGTTTGTGGCATCCGGTCCTGTGCCTGATCATCAAACGCTCACGCTTTTCAAACAGAATTCTAACAACTGAACAACATTCCTTATATGCATAGGATGATTCAGAGTAAAAACTGAAAGTGAATTGAGCCATCTAAACAGTAACTGATGCATGCAGGAAAAAAATTAGCACAAGCAACAACAGAAGTTGAACAAACAGTCGGAACAGAGAACAAGAAGATCAACCAAATTCGCACCAAAATTCATTCAAGTCGCACTGGATAAGCTAGGCAACAACCATTCGGTGCCACATAATGCAATCAGAAGTACAGAACACAGTGCTCATCTCTCATCTGAACCTCTATTGAACTAAACGACTACCCAAATCACTCATCCAAACCACTACGCACTACTAGCAGTAAATCCTCCATGGCTAGAAACATAACAGAGCAAGATGACTCACGTACGCGTCACTCGGCGAGGCTGGCGAGCTTCTTGGGCTCCATGAAGAGGGAGAGGACGGAGACGGCGATGTCAATGTGCTTCACGGCGAGCGATCCTGCACGCGCAGTACAGGTAGTCGAGTGACTTGCCCACGTCACCGCCGCCGCCTCTGGCTGCCTGACGGGGCTTGCTGGAGCCGGACTTGGCGGTGGCGGTGGTGTCCGGGTCGTCGGAGAGGTCGACCTTGGCGAGGGCCTCGGTGGCGGCCGCGACTGGGTCCGGGTCGTCCCTGTCGGGGCTGCTGTCCGGCTAGGAGGTGGAGGAGTCGGGGGTCTTGCCAGGGACGGGGGCCTTGCCACTGGCGAGGCACTCGACGCAGCGCGGGATGAGGTGCTCCTCCAACAGCTTGATGGCCATGACGCGGTCGAGGGCATGGGCCTGGGATCTGGGGCGGACCGGGAACTGCTGCGTGAGCAGCGCATCGTGGCGTCGGCGTCGGCGTACGCGTCAGAGGTTGGAGGCGAGCTCGCCGAGCGTGGCATCCGCGTCCGCAGCGGTGGCGGTGGGGGCGCCGTCGACAGATTTAATTCAGGTGGGGGTGACTGCGGGTTGATAATTGGAGACGGCAGGGGGTTTTCTGCAAAACTGCGTGTGCTGACCGGTCCAGCCACTTGGCAGCCAATTGGCGAGCTGTGATTGGCCTGGGACTAAATCATCACATGAGGTGCAAGTTGGGGTATGGTTTGGTCAAGTTTTGCAACTTTGGGACTAAATCATCACATTGAGTGCAAGTTAGGGTACCTGGGATGCTATTACCTCCTCCAAAAATGAACAGAAAACTTGCTCACAGTAATATTCAAAGTAAAAAATACTAGTGTTCACTGCAAAACAAATAGGACATGCAACTCATTTTTTTCCAACTGACATGTTTCCCTCTAAAATTCATACTCCTTTGAGAAGGCCTTCAAGATTACATTACTGAATCTCGATAACACTACGTGACTAGAAAAAAAAAACAATGGCACTTCACACACAGGATTTAAGGGATGAAGAAATCCCTTAAAGATCCCAGCTTGGTTTCTCAAGCAGGATTTAAGGGATGAATAAATCCTTGCTTGAAATGCTACATCCTTGAGATGTCCTTGAAGATTACATTACTGAATTGCAATAACTCTGCGCGACTAGAAAAAAACAACTGCATTTCACACACAGTAAAAAAACTAAAGCATCTTCCTTCTGTCCTACTACATCTAAAGATTCCAGCAGGATTTAAGGAATATATGATAACACTAAGTAGGGTAAAACTTGAAGGCAATATGATATAACACGTGCATGTAAAAAATGAAGTATCATCAGCACATGGTAAAAACGGATTACTTGGACCATAAACTCGACTCGGTGCATGACTGGAGAAGTTCAGAAAAATAACCAGTACCCCTTGTCATCGCAGAAAAAAGTAAAAACATGCAGAAAATTTAACAGTGCATCATTTTACACAACGGTACATAGATAGTTTGGTACATCAAGCGTGCAAGCTGTCAATTGATAAGATAAAAGATGTTCTTAACTGTGAAAACAAATCAGTCCAGCCAAGAATATCACACAAATTTTACTGAAATAGAACCTCAAGCAGCAGCAAAATAAGTAAGAGCAACCCGAACATAAATACCATGAGTCCATGACAGAGCCATACAACAGCAGCAAAAGACACAAGAGTACAGAGTTCTCGTGGGAACAATTGCAGTTAACATGTACAGTGAGGAACTGAGATAAAAAAAAACATGACCAAAGTTAGCTAGGTGAACGTACAGATCGTACTACCGGAGACTACTCTGCACTTCGAATTACACTGTCAACTGCAGCAGGAAGATATGGGCATGACCAGAGTAACACAATTCCTGAATTGCCTAAAAAAGGGCCGTGCTACACGTCCGCCGGCTGATCTTTTTGAAAGATCGGCCGGGTCGCGAGCCGCAAGATCCCGCCCCATCAAGCGGCTGACAGACAACCTTCATTATTGCAACAGAGCTATTGTTGCAGAAATGTTTGGAACAAAAGTCATGTTGCAGAAACCTTTGCAACAAAGGTCATGTTGCTGAATGTTTTTGCAACAAAGGTCATGTTGCGGAATGTTTTCGCAACAAAGATCATGTTGCGAAAATGTTTGCAAAACTTTTCGCAACAGAGACCATGTGGCTGTTTTTTTTTTTGCAACAAAGATCATGTTGAGGGAACTGTTTACTGTGCGATCCGCCGGCTGAAGGCAGAGACAAAGGGATAAGGTTGCAGCCTAGCATAGCACGTGGTGGGCGTACAAGGCGACGGACGCTTTGTGTGCGATCCGCCGGCTGAGGGGAAGCTTTTCCCCTAAAAAAACACTTTTGAATGGAGAGTATCATATACATCACCATTTCTACCACTACAGGGTAATCCCAATCGAAAGCTCAGCCACCTCACGGCAATGGATCACTCAATTAGCTCCCTCTGAGAACATCACAAAAGGATTCTGGCTGCAAGCCAACGATAGATGGACAACAGCAACACTAATGAGGATTCGGATGGGGGGCTCGGCGGGACGCACCCTGTTTTAGATGGGGAAAATGAGGTTCTGAACAACAACGCGACACTTTAACATGAACAGGAAACTTGCTCCCAGTAAATTTAGATGATGTCCTGGACAACAACCCAACACTCCTAAAATCAATAGGAACTTGTTCACAGTAAATTTGAAATTAGGAAAGTGTGCCAAATAGGCCAGGCAACCCAATTATTTTCTAACCGTCATGTTTTTCCTCCCACAACGTGGGTGCACCATTTTACACTAAACTATGCCAATTCATTAATTAGATACCATGCCAGAACAATTTGTGAAGTTAGCCCCATAAACTAAGCTTTCAACAATAAGTTGTCCAAAACTTAAAAGCAACATTTGTAATACATAGGTAGTAAACAAGTACCATTGCATCTTTGTTGAGGAAATCCCACAGCTCGGTCTCCCAGAAGAGAAGCCGGGGCCGGTCTTTGCTCATCGTGGGCTCCTGCAACACTTCTGTGACCCCGGGAGTATCATAACCCAGCGCCTTCACAAGCTTGTACAGTGCAAGCTGCAGTTTCACATCCAGCTTGCTGCACGAGAAAAATAAAAGAGCCATTAATCCATGGTTTATCCAAGGTTTCTGCTAGTTCATTTAAAATTACCAAGTAGAGTACATTACTACTTAGCTAGGTTCAATCTGCTACATCTTAAGTCTTACCTGAACTCAACAACCTCTTCGGATTCACTAAAAGCAACCTCAGGGGATTCAGTAGAATCAACCTCTTCGGATTCAGTAGAATCAACCTCTTCATCCGACTCCTGATCAAATGGTGGTGGCGGCCTCAGGGCTAAGGCTTTGACGACGATCTTGTGCTATGCTGGATATACGATGCAGGAGAATTTCACGCTCGAGTCATCACCCATCTCGTAGAACCACGTCAGACGACGGCCGTGTTCTTTTGGGCGGTTCTCGCCTTCGTCTTCTTGATTCCTAACTGAAGATGATGAAGACTCATCCACAGATGGCGAGGACTCGTGTGAAGATGACACGGAATTCTTGTCGTCCTGGCCAAGAACCCAGCTTGGTTTCTCAAGGACGATTTTAAGGAATGAGTAAATCTTTAAACTCGACATTCAACACTATGTGCGCCGCTATACTTTAAAGCAGCACAATATCAGTACACGGTCAAAACAGAAGATTGCTTGCCCACATAATCTCGACCCAGTGCGTATACACGGGTGGAACCGCAGTTCAATACATAAACTATCCAGAGAACTTAACAGTACATCATCATTTTTAACAGCAGGCCACAGATAGTATGACACAGCAAGCGTGCAAACTTTATCGCCACTAGACAAAACAACACTTTTAACTGGGAAAATCGATCATAAACTGCACTAAATTACAACCTAAGAAGCCGCACGATAAGTAACAGCAACTCCACGGAGAACAGAGCAATACTAGAGCAGAAAAACTGCAGTCGTTAAAAACATAAACCCGGACAATATCATATCGCGTTTCCAATTCAAGCGCTGCAGGTTAATCCCAATCGAAACCTCATGGCGACAGATCACTCAACTAGCTCGCTCTGAGAATATATATCTGACTAAAACTACACAGGCTGAGGGATTCGGTCTGCAAGCCACCAAACCAGTAGATCGAGATAGCGTTCGGAGGGGGGAAGGCTCGGCGGAACGCACCGGGTCGTGGTCGTCGCATTGCTCGGCCAGGTTGGTCTCGGACTTGATGACGCGGGGGGAGATCGTCACCGGAGCTCGGCTTCACCCCGGTCGCCGACGAGAAGGGCATCGGCCGCGCCGCGGCGCCGGCCAGAGCCCGGGGCAGGGTAATGCCGCCGTGTGATACGGAGGCACGGAGCAGGGGGAGGGAGGATGTGGCGGCGCGGCGGGCGGCGGCGGCGAAGAGCGCCATGGCTAGAGACGGCGGCGTCGAGGGTTTTCGGGGTCGAAGTGTTTGGACGGAAATGGCGGTGGGGGCGACCGATGGGTTTGGAGGGCACTTGAGTACTCACAAAATCGGCTATTTGCCACTTTCAACGTGCGGCTTCTCAAAATTGCCATTTTCAATCTTTGTAAGGGTGTGTTCGGGAGCTCTCCAGCTCCTGGCTCCTCCGACTCCACGTCCAGAGTTGAACCGAACGGTCAAACTCCTGGAGAGAAGCTGGCTATTTTCTCAGTACAAAATGTGAGGAGTCGAGGAGTTGGGAAATCAGCGCTCCACTAAAATAGGAAAGCTGGAGTTGTCAAATGTTACAGTGTAATGCCACCGCCAAATGAATTGCAAGATACCAGTTCACTCTGTTTCCTCCTCTCATCTCGTCGTTACCTCATCCCTTCATGTGCTAGTGGCATAAATGGGCTGCAGCACTAATGGGCCAGTCACGTAAATTGGCTGTCAGCCAGCTTTAGCGACCGGAAGTAGAAACTGTCGAGGCGAACGTATGTCTAACTTCAGGATTTTTAACGAGAAGCTGGTTGCTGGTTTTGGGTTGTGGAGTTGTGGAGTTTGAGGTTGTGGAGGGTTACCAAACACGCTCTAAAAATGCCACCTAGCCAACGTTTACAAGTCGAAGAGTCGATGAGTCGTTTCAAGGTTGAGACTCATAGACTAGTCTAGACTAGTGCGAGACTAGTCGACATCATACTGTAGCACTGAACTTACAGTACATAACTAATAATACCTACTAGTAGTATGTAGTATTACACTATATAAGTATACAAGTACAATATACAATTGAAACAAGCAAAGTGGAGTCGCTGAGGCAGAGCAGCACTAGCAACTAGCAGCAAGCACAGCAGCACCAGCAGTCTATCTGCGAGCAGAGCAGCACCAACAGCAAGCAGAGCAGCACCAGCAGTCCAGTAGCGAAGCAGAGCAACAACAGCAGCAAGCCAAGAAGAAAGAGGAGGAGAAAGGAGGGGCAAGGCAGAGCAGCACCAACAGTCCAGTAGCGAGGCAGAGCAGCACTGAGGCTCACCTGCCTGAAGAGGAGAAGAGCACGAGGGGCCGGCGGCGTGAGGAGGGGCGCGAGACGAAGGAGCAGGAGGGGCGCAAGACGAAGGTGACGGTGGAGCTTCAGATCCGTGACGTGGGGCTGGCGACGGTGGAGCTTCAGATCCGCGGCGGCGGGCGTCCAGCGACCGGCGGCGCGAGGAGGGCTCGACGGGCGCGTCCAGCAGCCGGCGGTGCATCCAGGTGAGGAGGGGAGAGAAAGGATTAGGTCTCCCGCGGGATAAGGCATCGTATTTATACTCCCTCAGTTTTTTGAATCGTTCGACTCGAACATGTCGACTCGTATGGACTAGTCGTCGACTAGTCGATGACTGGCTCGACTCGTACAAGTAGTCTACACGAGAAACCGAGTCGACAGCCAGTTTGCGACTCATAGACTAGTCGAGCGACTAGTCTAGACTAGTCGTTCGACTCGTAATCGTTGCACCTAGCTCGTGTGCATCTTGATCATCATGTCATTTTCTCTTTTTATTGATTTATCTTTTTTCTATTTATAAGCACCAGAAAAGACCAACCTGCCCCTAATGATATCTACGCGTACTTGGGCATATGATTAGCACTTGAGGCCGACGAGAGTCTTGTGCTGACCGCTCAGAATCCCGTGCTTGACCAATCCCCGATTGCCTGGATTCCTTGCGTCAATCGCCAGGCGCTGCCCTCATCTCCTGAACGTGCCGCTTATCTCCTTGCTGCTCACGCTGCCCATTGCCCGGTATCGCAGTGTGGACATGAAACACAATCCTTCTGCAAGGGCGGTTGCGCCAGCGTGCACGGGCGTGGGAGAGCTTCGGCTGTGAGCTGCCGTGGCTCGCATACGCATCAGCGAGGCAAGGGCAAGTTGCGGCGGCGCGTGTAGACAGGCACGAACACCCGAGACGAGTTGAGGTGGCTCGCGCAGGCATCAACCAGCCGAGGACGAGCTGCCATACGCGCTTGCAGGCATCGGCGAACGGTTGCGAGGAGCTGCGTTTGTTGGTGCAGACATCATCTAGGCGAGGGCCAACGACGTGGGCACGTGCAGACATGGGCGAGCATCGGCGGCGACTTGCGGTTGCTCGCGCATGCGTGGACAAGCTAGGGCGACGAGCACGGGCAACGAGATGTTGTTGCTTGTGCAGCTGTGGGCAAGCTAGGGTGTTGAGCTTCGTTGGCTCGCATATGCATCAACGAGCTACGGCGGCGAGAACTATAACGACAAGGATGAGTACCTCGCAGCAATCCGATCGACCCTACCAGTCTACGCACGCATCAGATATGATTGAAAGATTCAGGGGTAGTTTGGTCCTTTTAGTGCATGAAATGGAGAAAAGAAAAAGAAAAGCAAGAACAAAGAAAAATGGCATGGTAATCAAAGTTGACACCAACTGAGTGCCATTTTTACGAAACCAATCTTAAAAGTGGCAATTTTGAGAAGGCCCATGTTGAAAGTGTACTGGGAAGGCCGAACCCCATGTGTTTCCATTTTTACGAAACCAATCTTAAAAGTGGCAATTTTGAGAAGGCCCATGTTGAAAGTGTACTGGGGAGGCTGAACCCTATGTGTTTTTACCAAAAAAAACCGGAAATATTAACGCCCACACGTGTGGGCGTTTGCACATCGCCCACACGCCTCCATCACCACTCATTTTGCCACGTATGAATAGATGACATCAGCAAAAAAAAATTAGTTTTCGGCTTAAAAATGTTGTATCTCCTAAATAAAAAAGCGAACTAAAAATCCGTTTTCACCATTAAATCCGTCTCGACGAGATCTTCAAAACTAGACCCCATGTTGATATGTTTCGACGAATTTTTTTTTGCCAGAAGTTGCCACTATGTTTACACTGGAGTTGTCATAGGGCTTAAACTAAAGTTGCCATGTGGCAATTTTAGTTTGTAGATCATGGCAATTTTAGTATTTTGATGATGGCAACTCCAGTACTTTGACCATGAAAATTATTTTTTGTATGAACCATGACAATTTTACGTGCATGTATCATGGCAATTTTAATTTATGGTTCATGGCAAGTCTAGTTTCTTAATTCCCCGTTTTATAAATGTCAAAATTTACATTTAAATGTAGAAGAAAATAGCTGAAAATATCATGGCAACTTTAGTATAAACATCATGGCAACTTTTAATCTAATTTTTTTTTATCAAAACATATCAACATGGGATCTAATTTTGAAGATCTCATCGTGAGGGATTTAATGGTGAAAACGGATTTTCAATCGGATTTTTCGTTTAAGAGATAAAACATTTTAAAAACTGAAAATCCAAAAAGATTCCTACATGCATGCATGCGATGACGTGGCAATCTGTTTACATTAGAGACGTGTGATGCGTCTCCCTTCCTGCCACACGTGTGGCAGTTAGCGCGACCCAACACCTACAAATCGCTCAGAAAATCTCTCACATATATTATTCCTAAAATCTTAAAAATGCACACGCACCTTTTGAAGAGAACTTGCGGCTGGCTCCTGACCCCTCGATCTCGCTCCCGTCCTCATGATTTCACCTGGAGGTGCTACTTGGTCTGGAAGACTCGCTACGCGACACAGTCGTTTTTCTAGACCAGTCCTCGGCGCCGCGCCGCCCCTCTCCTTCCTTCCTCCCCATGGCGCTTCCCTACTCTTCCCCTCCCTCCCCATTGTGTCGCCTCTCTCCTTCCCTTCCTTCCCATGGTGCGCTCTGCTCCTCCCCTTCCCACCCATAGCTGATGTTGCTTCTCCGGACAGCGGGGTGAAGGACAACGGAGCGACTGCTGTGGAGGGTGGCATGCGCGTCCTTGGGCGGCCATGGAGGGGAAGTGTAGGAGGACCATGGCTGGGAGGCGGTGGAGGGACAACGCGAGGGGGCCATAATCCTCATCGCCGTTCAGCTGCGACAGGTCTCCCTATCTCGTCACAATCGTCCGCGGCTTCCTCTGGCCCTCCTCGCCGGTGACGCCCACGACCAAACCCCGCCTTTCTGCGGCGGCTATATCCACGCCGGACTCCATATCCACCTCAACGACCTGAGGAGCCCCGCCACTTCGAGCCTCGACTTACTCCACGATGACTCCATCCGTGACCCGAGGCCTCCCACTCCCTATTCTCCAAGTGCATCGAGGCGATCTCTCGCCGATCCCGTTCCAATTCGGCCCTTTAGGCAGTAGCTCGGTGTACCACTGTACCATGACATGGTGTCGGTGTGAGGACATGGTGCTTGGTGCTCGGTGTTAGGAACTTGGGATGCCGATCGAGAGGTTAGGCCTCTTCACCTACTGGCCATCATGTCCAGGGCCTCCTCTTTTGCATTGATTTTGTTTGTGAGAGTACTAGCACTGCTGCTCTCCTGCAAATCGAAGAGCAAGAACAAGATTCAGAGAAAGACTTGTTGAGTATATATTGTGTTGCATGTATTTTGTATATTATGGCTCATCTCCTAGTTGTGTATAGTTGAGGTTGAGGCCTTGCCTATTGAGGGAGTCCTGGATTAGGGGGTCTCCAGACAGCCGAACTATATCCTTTGGCCGGACTGTTGGACTATGAAGATACAAGATTGAAGACTTTGTCCCGTGTCTGGATGGGACTCTCCTTGGCGTGAAAGGCAAGCTTGACAATACGGATATGTAGATCTCCTCCCTTGTAACCGACTTTGTGTAACCCTAGCCCCCTCCGGTGTCTATATAAACCGGAGGGTTTAGTCCGTAGGACAACATATAATCATACCATAGGCTAGCTTCTAGGGTTTAGCCTCTTCGATCTCGTGGTAGATCAACTCTTGTAATACTCATATCATCAAGATCAATCAAGCAGGACATAGGGTATTACCTCCATCGAGAGGGCCCGAACCTGGGTAAACATCGTGTCCCCTGCCTCCTATTACCATCCGCCTTAGACGCACAGTTCGGGACCCCTTACCCGAGATCCGTCGGTTTTGACACCGACATTGGTGCTTTCATTGAGAGTTCCACCGTGCCGTCACCATAAGGCTTGATGGCTCCTTCGATCATCGATAACGATGCGTTCCTGGGCGAGGTTTTCCTCCCCGGACAGATCTTTGTATTTGGCGGCTTCGCACTACGGGCCAACTTGCTTGGCCATCTAGAGCAGATCGAGAGCTACGCCCCTGGCCATCAGGTCAGGTTTGGAAATTTAAACTACATCGCCGACATCTGCGGAGACTTGATCTTCGACGGATTCGAGCCCATGTCAGGTGCGCCGCACGATCACGACGGGCATGATTTAGCTCTGCCGTCGGACAGTGTTCGGGAGATCACACCTGCAACTACTCCGGCCTTCAATCCGAAGCAAATTTCGCCATCCAAGGACGGGTGGATGGACCCCGCCATGGAGGCCGCACTCTCAGTGGCGATAGAGCCGGATACTGACTTCACCCCTTACGAGAGTCGTGTTACCGAACCATTGTATTTGTCTCCGGCCACGGACTCCGAGCCTCCTGTGTCCGTGCCTATCGAATCCGATTGGGTGCCGATCATGGAGTTCACCTGCGCGGATATCTTTCAGCACTCACCTTTCAGCGACATGCTAAATTTGTTAAGGTCTCTCTCCTTGTCAGGAGAACCTTGGCCAAACTATGTCCGGCTAGGATGGGATGCGGACGATGAAGAAATTCGCTCCCCACCCACCACCCACTTAGTAGCCATTGTCGATGATTTAACCGACATGCTCGACTTCGACTCCGAAGACATCGACGGTATGGACGACGATGCAGGAGCCAAACGGGAACCACCGCCCACAGGGCGCTGGACCTCCACCTCATCATATGCTATATACATGGTGGACACCCCCAAAGAAGGCAATGGCGACGAGACAGCGGGGGATGGCCCCTCCAAGAAGCAACCCAAGCGCCGACGTCAGCGGCACCACTCTAAGTCCCGCCATAGCAAAAACAACGATAATAGCGCAAGAGAAAAAAACACTCCAGTCGACTCCAAAGGAAATGACGACCACATCGACCCAGCAGCGGAGCACAATGAAACTGCAAACGGCAAACATAGTACGGATCCGATGTTCGAACACGGCGACGCCGAGGATAAACCTCATCAAACCCCCTCGGGGGAGGAAAACAGTCCAGACGAAGATGCACACATCATCCCGGAAACGCACTTGGAACAAGAGAACCTCCGCAGAAGGCTTATTGCCACAACGAGGAGCCTGAAGAAGCAGAAGCAAAGGCTTAAGGCCGCACAAAATACGCTCAGCAGCAGGTGGAACAAAGTGCTCGACAGCGAAGAAAAGTACGGTGGAAGCTACCACACAAAGAGCTATCCAAAGCGGAAGCTATTACCTGAATTCGACGATGAGGCCTTAGAGCCCACACAGCCGAAAAAATAAAACGGCCAACCGGCCGGATCAACCACCTTGTGGCCACGATAGAGCGGCTAATAAGACCGCACATAAGTCAACACACGATCTACGTGAAGACTTGCACCAAAAATCCAGTACGACCAGATCCATCTATGGATCTAGGAAGCGCGCTCCGGCACAAAATCAAAACTGAATACTACAACCGTCCGAACGCCATGATACATCCAAATACAGGGGTGCCCCACACCCCCTATGTTTCACCGATGAGCTGCTGGACCATGAATTTCCAGAAGGATTCAAACCAGTGAACATAGAGGCGTACGGCGGGACCACAAACCCTGGGGTCTGGATTGAGGACTTTATCCTCCATATCCATATGGCCTGCGGAGACGATCTCCACGCCATCAAGTACTTGCCCCTCAAGCTTAAAGGACCAGCTCGGCACTGGCTGAAAAGCCTCCCTAAAAATTCAATTGGAAGTTGGGAGGAGCTCGAGGATGCTTTTCGGGCTAATTTTCAAGGGACCTATGTCCGACCTCCGGATGCAGATGATTTAAGTCATATAATTCAACAGCCTGGAGAGTCAGCCCGAAAGCTTTGGAACAGGTTTCTCACTAAGAAGAACCAAATCGTCGACTGCCCGGACGCCGAAGCCTTAGCAACTTTCAAGCACAGCATCCGAGACGAATGGCTCACCAGACACCTCGGCCAAGAAAGACCGAGAACAATGGCAGCCCTGACAAGCCTCATCACCCACTTTTGCGCAGGTGAAGATAGCTGGTTAGCCCGCAGTAGCACCAGCGATCCAAGCACATCCGAAGTCAGGGATGTCAATGGAAAACCACGACGCAGTAAAAACAAGCGCCGAAATAAAGAAGATAGCCCAGATAATACGACGGTAATCGCCGGATTCAGGGGCTCTCGACCAGGTCAGCGGAAAAAGCCTTTCAAAGGCAGCAGAGATGGACCGTCCAGCCTAAACAAGATTCTAGACACACTATGTCAGATTCATGGCACCCCCGATAAACCTGCAAACCACACCCACAGAGAATGTTGGGTCTTCAAGCAGGCCGGTAAGCTAAACGCCGAACACAAGGGAAGGGAGACACCAAGCGAAGACAAGGACGAACCTCGCCAGCAAAGCACTGGAGAACATAAAAAGTTCCCGCCAGTGGTTAAAACAGTAAACATGATCCACGTGACGAAGAGGAGAAGCAAACATGCACTTCGAGACATACGCGCCATAGAGCCCGTCACCCCCTAAGTTCAACCCCTGGTTGGCCTGCCCGATCACTTTTAATCGTAGGGATCACCTGACTAGCATCCGACATGAAGGATTGGATGCCTTGGTGTTAGACCCAATAATAAACAGATACCATCTCACACGAGTCCTTATGGACGGCGGCAGTGGTCTAAATCTGATATATCAGGACACAGTCCGCAAAATGGGGATAGACCCGACAAAAATAAGCCACAATAATACTACCTTCAAGGGAGTAATACCAGGCCGAGAGGCCCGCTGTACGGGCTCTCTATTACTAGAGGTTGTATTCGGTTCTTCCGACAACTTCCGAAGTGAAAAGTTAACCTTCGACATCGCTCCATTCCGAAGCGGCTATCAAGCACTAATCGGAAGAGCGGATTTCGCTCGTTTTAATGCAGTACTGCATTACACTTCTCTTAAGCTTAAGATGCCTGGTCCATGGGGCACCATCATAGTTAGTGGAAATATTGAGCGCTCTCTACGCGCGGAAAAACATGCGGCGGCTTTAACAGCCGAGCACTAGACGGCCTCACCAACCAGAATAAAATGACAGGTCGTCAAGACCACAGACACGGTTAGACGAGTCCGGCGCATCACTAGATATACCTGAGATTGATTTGATGGTTAAACCCTCATAGACAGTACCAGGGGCTTCCCACGTGTAATCAGGGCTAGTTCGGCTCAACCTGACTTATCTTGGATTTTAATGGTTTATCGAAAATAACCAAAAAAAATTTGGCACGACAACTTTCACCTAAGTTTTTCTCTTTTACAGATGACAATCGTGCTGCACCCGTCCAGGACATGGCACAACGGAGACACAGGCGCAGACGTGCAACAGGGACCTGCTCAAAGGTTTCTTTTCAGATTAAGACCCTGCGTAAACCTTTTTTACTATCTCTTGTTGTTCACATCCTCCGGATACTTACTACAACCGAGAAGGATGCTGACGTTGTTGGCATTTCGCCATGTTAGAATATTGCACGTACCTGGACACTCGGGGTTTATTTTTAAGGGCATTGTTCAGCCCGGATGTTATAAAGACCGAATACCTTAGGGAGTGTTCGGCGTCGCGAGTTTGGCCTTATATGCATCAACTCCGAATCATGTCTTTGCTCAAATGTTGGGTTTGCCCGGCTCCCGTGTTTTGCTACCTTATGTTTCGCTCTATCGGCTAAGGCGGCACCGGGAGAACTACTACGATTGTGCCCTGGTTCATCCGGATGAGCACCTTAGTAGAGAAAGCCGAAAACTGACTGTCATGATAAAGCGCAAGACTGGTCAACCACTCGATGACTTAGCGGAATCTTCGGGATTCCTCCGCATTAACGAAGGGCCGTTTCCCGGTCATGTACGTACGCGCATCGTATTCGGACGAGCGCGGAGGTACCAGGGGCTATATAGTAGCCCCACCGTCAAACTCCTATGGCTAAGTGAAAGTGTTAAAGCAATATAGTCTGATTGCCTCGTTCGCTGCGCTACCACCTCCTTAATGGACCAAGACGTTGGATCAAGTGTGAATACGCGTTTTCTGCAAACACCCTCGCATTATATGCGTGGGGGCTGAAGCCGACGACTGCAAACTTTCAGGTTACATACATATATACATAAACAGCCGCACAGGAGGCATCATAATACTTTCAGGCAAAAGTATAAACACAGCTGAGGGAGTCCTGGATTAGGGGGTCTCCGGACAGCCGGACTATATCCTTTGGCCGAACTGTTGGACTATGAAGATACAAGATTGAAGACTTTGTCTCGTGTCCGGATGGGACTCTACTTGGCGTGGAAGGCAAGCTAGGCAGTACAGATATGGATATCTCCTCCTTTGTAACCGACCTTGTGTAACCCTAACCCTCTCTGGTGTCTATATAAACCGGAGGGTTTTAGTCCGTAGGACAAGATACAATCATACCATAGGCTAGCTTCTAGGGTTTAGCCTCTCTGATCTCGTGGTAGATCTACTCTTGTACTACACATATCTTCAATATTAATCAAGCAGGACGTAGGGTTTTACCTCCATCAAGAGGGCCCGAACCTGGGTAAAACATCGTGTCCCCTGCCTCCTGTTACCATCCGCCTTAGACGCACAGTTCGGGACCCCTACCCGAGATCCGCCGGTTTTGACACCGACATTGGTGCTTTAATTGAGAGTTCCTCTATGTCGTCGCCGTTAGGCTTGATGGCTCCTACGATCATCAATAGCGATGCAGTCCAAGGTGAGACTTTTCTCCCCAGACAGATCTTTGTGTTTGGCGGCTTCGCACTGCGGGCCAACTCGCTTGGCCATCTGGAGCAGATCGAAAGTTACGCCCCTGGCCACCAGGTCAGGTTTGGTAGCTCAAACTACACGACCGATATCCGCAGAGACTTGATCTTCGACGGATTCGAGCCTCTGCCTTGTGCGTCACACGGTCATGATGAGTACGATTTAGCTCTACCATCAGACAGTGTTCAGGAGATCGCACAGGCAGCCGCTCCGACCCTCAATTCGGAGTCAGTTGCGCCGTCCATGGACGGGTGGATGGACCCCGCCACGGAGGCCTTACCCTCAGCGGCGATCGAGTCGAACATCGACCTTACCCTGCATGAGAGCCGTGTTGTCAGACTGCCGGATCCTTCTCCGGCCACGGACTCCGAACCGCCTGCGCCCGTTCCTAGCGAATCCGATTGGGCGCCGATCATGGAGTTTACCTCCGCGGATATTTTTCAGCACTCGCCTTTGGCGACATACTGAACTCATTAAGGTCTCTCTCCTTGTCAGGAGGGTCCTGGCCGAACTATGTCCGGCAGGATTGGGATGCGGATGACGAAGAAATTCGCTGCCCACCCACCACCCACTTAGTAGCCACTGTCGATGACTTAACCGACATGCTCGACTTTGACTCTGAAAACATCGACGGTATGGACGACGATGCGGGAGACGAAGAGGAACCACTGCCCACAGGGCACTGGACAGCCACCTCATCATACGATATATACATGGTGGACACACCCAAAGAAGGCAATGGCGACGAGACAATGGAGGATGACCCCTCCAAGAAGCAACCCAAGCGCCAATGTTAGCGGCGCCGCTCTAAGTCCCGCCAAAGCAAAAGCGGTGATACCGGCATAGGAGATAATAACACTACGAATAGTGCCGAAGATGGCAACAATCCCCTCCAGCATGATCTGGGACAGGAGGATGGAGAGGCCAGCCCTCCTGAGAGAGCGGCAGATGAAAAGGAGGAGGATGACAATTACATGCCTCCCTCCGAAGACGAGGAAAGCCTCGACGATGACGAATTCGTCATGCCAGAGGATCCTGTCGAACAAGAGCGCTTCAAGCACCGGCTTATAGCCACGGCAAATAGCCTTAAGAAAAAGCAGCAGCAGCTTCAAGCTGATCAAGATCTGCTAGCTGACAGATGGACTGAAGTCCTGGCGGCCGAGGAATATAAACTCGAATGCCCCTCCAAGAGTTACCCAAAATGCAGGTTGCTACCCCGACTGGAGGAAGAAGTGTATGACGCGGCTAATCGGCCACCTCATGGCCGCGATAGAGAGGCATTCCAGCCAAAAGCTCAGCCTGCACCCCGACGCCATTCAAATAAAAAGGCATGGGGAAATACGCCAGACCTGCGAGACGTACTGGAGGACAAAGCAAGGCAAACAAGATCGATCTACGGATCACGTGGGCGCCCCACGACAGAGACGATAACCATCACACCGGATACAGTAAAAGTAAATCCGGCCGGGCCGAACACAATAGACAAAACTCATTCAAGCTGCGTCATGATATAGCCCAGTACAGAGGCGCCACACACCCATTATGCTTCACATATGAAGTAATGGATCATCAAATCCCAGAGGGTTTCAAACCTGTCAATATTGAATCATACGATGGCACGACAGATCCTGCGGTATGGATTGAGGATTATCTCCTTCATATCCACATGGCCCGTGGCGACGATCTACACGCCATCAAATACCTCCCACTCAAGCTTAAAGGACCAGCTCGACACTGGCTCAACAGCTTGCCAGCAGAATCCATTGGGTGCTGGGAAGACCTGGAAGCCGCATTCCACGACAACTTTCAGGGCACTTATGTGCGACTACCAGATGCCGATGACTTGAGCCACATAATTCAGCAGCCAGAGTCCTTATGGATTTCACCTCACTCAAGTCCTTATGGATGGCGGCAGCAGCCTGAACCTGCTTTACCAGGACACGGTGCGCAAAATGGGTATAGACCCCTCAAGGATCAAACCCACGAAAACGACATTTAAAGGCGTCATACCAGGTGTAGAGGCCCATTGCACAGGGTCAGTCACACTGGAAGTGGTCTTCGGATCCCCGGAGAACTTCCGAAGCGAAGAGTTTATCTTCGATATAGTCCCGTTCCATAGTGGTTATCATGCACTGCTCGGGCGAACCGCATTTGCGAGATTCAATGCGGTATCGCATTATGCATACCTCAAGCTCAAGATGCCAGGACCTCAGGGGGTCATTACAGTTAATGGAAACACAGAGTGCTCTCTCCGAACGGAGGAGCACACTATGGCCCTCGCAGCGGAAGCGCAAAGCAGCCTCTTAAGGCAATCCACTAGTTCGGCGTTTAAGGACCCGAACACCTTCAAGCGCGCCCGAAGTAATCGGCAACAGGACCGCGTGGTACGTTCCAAGCTCGCATAGCAATGCGGCCCCCACCCGGCCCAAGCCAAACGGCGAAACTCATGCCACGCGTACATAATTACGCATTGAAAATACCATGGGCACAGGCAAGGAGGGGGGCATGACTACGGCAGGCCCCAAGACACGGCTTAAACCGCACCAGGGGCTTCCCGTTTTGTTATTTTCTTTTCAGGACTTTAATCTCTGGAAACCCGGTCCGGCAGCATGATTGCCGAACATATGATGCAACAACCAAGGAGGCAGAAAGCTACACCACACCACGGAACTCCCAGGTGGATTACGATAACGAGTGAAATACTTGCTTTAATATTATTCCTCAGCTTGCCCTTGGAGGAGACATAGTCCTACTTTTTGCTTATTGCACTACATGTATCATTCTGCTTTAACGCACCTTTTTGAATAAACAATGCATAGCATTAAGACTATTATTGCATTCTTTTTATATATATGTGTTCATTAATGACACCTTGCAACCGTACACTTTGGTATGGCCAATACACCAGGGGCTTAAGTACCCCACAATATGGTGTGAGAAGTCCGAACACTTTCACAAGTGCGGCACCCCGAACTTATAGCATTATATGCATCAGCTCCGAACCATGTCTTTGGTCAATAGTTGGGTTTGCCTGGCTCCCATGTTTTGGTACCTTACGTTCCGCTATATCTGCTAAGGTAGCACTGGGAGAACTACTGCGGTCGTGCCCCGGTTCAGCTGGGCTAAGCACCTCAGTAGAGAAAGCTAAAACTGACTGTCATGATAAGGCGAGAGACTGGTCGCTGTTCAAGAGGTTTTCAAGTCCTTAAAGACTTATGCCGCTTAGAGAGAGGAGTCGGCCCTATCCGTCTTAAGGCGTGTATCACGCCCCAGATTCGGCCTTCCGAATACTAGGGGCTTCGCCAAAATTTAAAATTATAGAATTCTATGGCTAAGTGAGAGTGATAATGCATTATAGTCTAATTGCCTTGTTCGTTGTGCTGAGCACCTCCCTCGAAGGACCCAAAAATGGGAACAAGAGTGCTCAGGTTTATCCCGAACACCCCAGCACTCGTGGCATGGGGGCAGAAGCCAATGACTAGCCATCTCTCAGATTTGATAAACATCCGAACAGAAGGTAATATTTTAAATTCAAACAAGTGTTGCATAGCGCATATGAACAAGTTTTCATAACTACAGGATTACACGAGCAAGTTTACTCGAATATTATATCTTTTGTACACTCATTCGCTATGAGACGAGCACCCTTCAGGACACCCTCATAGTACATCTCAGGGTGGCGATGCTCCTTGCCCTCCGGCGGCCCTTCCTTCACCAGCTTCACGGCGTCCATCTTGGCCCATTGCACCTTCATACGGGCGAAAGCCCGGCATGCACCTTCAATGCAGACAGACCGCTTGATGACTTCCAATCGTGGGTAGGCATCCACAAGCCGCCTCACTAGGCCGAAGTAGCTATTGGGAAGGGCGTTGCCAGGCCACAGCCGGACTATAAAGCCCTTCATGGCCTGTTAGGGCGCCTTGTGTAGCTCGACCAGTTGCTTCAGCTGGTCGTTCAGAGGCATCGGGTGTTCGGTCCCAGTATACTGAGACCAGAACAGATTCTCTGTTGAGCTTCCCTCCTCGGCCTGGTAAAACTGTGCGGCATCCGACACGCTGCGGGGCAAATCTGCGAATGACCCTGGAGAGCTCCGGATTCGGGTAAGTAACATGTAATTTATTTTCACATGCTTGCTTTGCATATAGAATGCCTTACCCGCCGCTATCTTCTTCATCACATCAATCTCCTGGAGGGCCTTCTGGGCTTCAGCCTTGGCATTGTTTGTGCTCTCGAGGGCCGCGACAAGCTCGGACTCTCGCGTCTTCAAGTCAAGCTCCAACGCCTCATGCTTTGTCACGAGAACGTGGAGCTCTTGCTGCACCTCGCCCACCCAAGCCTCCTGCCTTTCCCGCTCGGTGCGCTCCTTGGTTGCTTTGTATTTGGCCTCGGATAGCGCTTGCTTTAGGGTCGCCACCTCGGTCGTGGCCCCTGGCAAATATACGATGATCCTGTCATTTTGCAATCA
Source organism: Triticum dicoccoides (assembly GCF_002162155.2). Classification (NCBI taxonomy): domain Eukaryota; kingdom Viridiplantae; phylum Streptophyta; class Magnoliopsida; order Poales; family Poaceae; genus Triticum; species Triticum dicoccoides. The sequence continues at coordinate 71,259,514 of NC_041390.1, read as the reverse complement.
CGTCTTCTTTTATATATACATATCTATAGACAGGGTATCACTTACCCTTGTTCTCCTCGAGCTGCCTCTTGGCAAAGCCGAGCTCTTTCTTGGACCCCTCAAGGTCCTGCTTCAGTGCGGCGACCTCCGCAGTCAGTGCGGTAGAGGCCAGCAGTGAAGCCTGCATACGCATATAGACATACTTATATTAGACTCTTGCGATATTGTTTGATCCTCTGTTCGACTTTTCTTTGTGAACAGCGAACAGAGCATCAGGGGCTACTATCTATGCGGTAATATCTTTCCCATATTTCAAAAACTTACCTCAAAGCCTGTTAGAAGGCTGGCACAGGCTTCAGTCAATCCGCTCTTGGAGGACTGAACCTTCTGGACCACCACACTCATAATAGTGCGGTGCTCTTCATCGATGGAAGCGCTGCGAAGCACTCCCAGCAGATTGCCCGGTGCCTCTAGTTGGACAGAGGTCACCGGCATAGGCGTCTTGCCCCTTTTGGAAAGAGGCCGCCTGCCTGAGTCCGGAACAATTGGAGGTTCCGGCGCGGTGTTCGGCTGAGGGCCGAACTCGGAGCCCTCGAGAGCCTTGCTCCCTCTGCTCCCGGAGTCCGGAAGGTCACCTTGAGGTGCCTCCGGGACTGTCTCCCCTCGACCCGGTGCCTCTTGAGACAATACCTCGGCGTTGTCCACAGGGCAAGGGGAGGTGGCGGTCGGAAGTGGATCGTTATCCATATCCGACGAGCCCAGGGAGCCGTCCGACGATACGTCGATACAGGCTCGTGGCGGTCTGCATAATCATAATTCGGCATTAGGAGAAGCAGTGCGACAAAGGAATGCTATGAGTTACTCTGGTATCCGAATACTTACGACTTCGCCAGGGGCTTGGCCCTGAGCAACCACTCGTCTTCGCCTTCGGCGGCGATGGTGGAGTAGTCCGGAAGGAGAGTCCTTCCCTTCTTGGACCCTTCACCCCCCAGTAGGGGCGGCCTTCCTTTTCTTGTCTCCCCCGACTGGAGGGGGAACATCTTCATCTTCCTCCTGGTCTTCGGGGGAGGAGTGCATCGCGGAGTTATCGGACGATAAGTCCAATAAACCCTGGCGTCGGGAACACTTTCGGGTTCCCTTGGCCTTCTTGGTCTTCTCCGGCACCTTGTAAGGAGCCGAAGTCAGCATCTCTGTCAGGAGAGCGTCCGTAGTGTCTTCGGGTAGAGGGGCCGGACAGTTAATCTGCGCCGACGTCTCCACCCAGTCCTGTCAAAGGCATGGAGCTCAGACCCCGCACATGGTTAAGCTGGGGGAAATAAATATCCTACCGGATGTATAGAACTCACTGTCGATGTCAAAACCGGCGGATCTCGGGTAGGGGGTCCCGAACTGTGCGTCTAGACCGGATGGTAACAGGAGGCAGGGGACACGATGTTTTACCCAGGTTCGGGCCCTCTTGATGGAGGTAAAACCCTACGTCCTGCTTGATTAATATTGAAGATATGTGTAGTACAAGAGTAGATCTACCACGAGATCATAGAGGCTAAACCCTAGAAGCTAGCCTATGGTATGATTGTATGTTGTGATTGTTGTCCTACGGACTAAAACCCTTCGGTTTATATAGACACCAGAGAGGGTTAGGGTTACACAAGGTCGGTTACAAAGGAGGATATATCCATATATGTATTTCCTAGCTTGCCTTCCACGCCAAGTAGGGTCCCATCCGGACACGAGACAAAGTCTTCAATCTTGTATCTTCATAGTCTAACAGCCCGGCTAGCAGAGATAGTCCGGCTATCCGGAGACCCCCTAATCTAGGACTCCCTCAGTAGCCCCCGAACCAGGCTTCAATAACGATGAGTCTGGCGCGCAGCATTATCTTCGGCATTGCAAGGCGCGTTCTTCTCCAAATTCTGTGTACCTGTCAAAATATTGTCCGATCCCTTGTGACGGTTTGTACTCCTCGGCTTCTACACCCAATAATGGCCACCTTCCATGTGTCGAGCGAATGTGAAGAGCCAGGGTGTTTTCACATTTACCCCCTAGCTATGTAAATGAGCGTCCTATTTAAAAAGACGAGGATTCATATCCAAATCACATCATCCTCCCTTGCCGAGTCTTCATCGGAGTGCACCCGATAGAGATCCATTCCACCATGGCCGGTCGACGCAGCTCCTCCTCTCGTACCCCTAGCTCCAAGCCTGGAGATTGGGAGAGATGTTCCATCCCCACAGCAAATTGGTGATGCTTCAGTCTAAGGGATTTCTTCCCCCAACGTACCTGGTCCTGGTTCGAGCCGGGCTTGCCACCTACAATGGCTGAGAGCAAGCGGAGAGCCGTCCCAATCCCTCCAAGGGAGAGCGGGCATGTCTTATCCCTTATCTGGTAAGAGGGCTCGGATTCCCAATTCATCCGTTTTTCCGAGGGCTTCTGGAGTTCTATGGCCTCCAGCTGCACAACCTTACGTCTGCCTCCCTGCTGCATATCGCGGGATTCGTAGCCCTCTGTGAGTTATTTTTGGGCTGTGAGGCTCATTTCACTATGTGGAAGAAGCTGTTCTGCCTTGTGCCCCGTTCTAAGAAGGGATCAATATATCAAGTGGGTGGAGCCAAAGCGTGGCGTATTGCCGGGACCGGATACCTGTCCGGGACCCCGAAGAAGACGTCCGAAGACTGGCCTTTAGAATGGTTTTATATAGAAGATGTCACGGTTCCGGACCCTATTCAGATCGTCCTTCCCGAGTTCGGCAACGCCCCTTTGAAGAAGCGCCGGAGCTGGCGTCCACGGAGCTCCCTAGAGGAAGACAACAGGGACATTCTTTATCTGATGAGCCGGATAAGTTCTTTAGCTTGATCCGGATTGACCATGATCGAGGTCATGGCTATATGCATTATGCGGGGGGTGCAGCCGCTCCAGTATAGAGGCCACCCCATGTGGGATTTCAACAGGAAGGACGACGCCACCCGCCATGGCCGCAAAGGGCCGGGATCGGCTGCTGACCTAATAAAGATCTTGTCCACTTTGTACAAGGGAGAAGAGGAGGAATTCCTCCGTGTCACCCCGCAGGGCGGATTCTCTATGTACAATCCTCCGAGCTGGGTAAGCGGAGACTTTTTCTTGCCCATCTGTTTCGTATTCCCGTAGTTTAAGTATTCATTCTAGCGATTTCATTGCAGGAGTTGCGCCAGGCAGTAAAGGAGATAAACAACCCTCTTCCACAGCCCGAGGACCCTGGACGGTCCCTTGACCCGGCCTCCCAGGAGGATCCGGATATATCCGTGGAGCTAATCGACGGGGTATTTTACCAAGGGAGTAATGACAATACCTTGGTGGCCATTACGGCCGATTATCCTGGGCTAGTTCCAGCCTCACAGGTGACTGAGACCGAAGTCCCAACACTTAAAAAGGGATCCGTCCTTGTGCTCTTTTTTTATTGCCGTATAACAGCCGTGTTTTGCAGGGGAGGTCCTCGGGCAGAAGGCCGAACCTGTGGCAACTAGCCAACAAGGGGCCGCTAGGCCAGGTGGGCTGAAGAGATCCGCAGTCCGGATTGAGGCACCGGCGCAGCAGTATGGCATGCCGTCTTTATTGCAAGATATTATTTACAGAGACAAATTAACGCCTATGCCTTCTTTTCAGGAAAAAGAGCGCTCGCCGGACATAACCGGAGAGGCTACCAATCGCGCCTCCAGAAGCCAGGCTCCAAGGCCGGACTCAGAGGTGAGAACGAGTACAAGGCGTGCGCCGGGTGCTCCTCCGACAGAGGATACAGATAGACTGTCCGCCACCCATTCCGAGGTGGAAAGTGCCATGAACCATAGGCGTCGCCGGACTGTTCTTCGTGATGCTTGTTTCTCCCAAGAGGCATTGGATGCCTTCAACTCAGGAGACGCGCACCTCCGTGCCGCTCAAAATGGTCTAGCCAGAGCCACGGAGCAGTATGTAAAAGACATACGGGTGAGAAAATTTGATGATTATATATATCAGTAGCCCCTGAGACTTGAAACAGTTAGGATAACTGATTTAAGGATCATTTGTTATGTAGGTTCTTACAGAAAAGAATACTCAACTGTCCCAGGAGCTGGAAGCGTGCAAAGCCCAACTTCAGGCCGCACTGGCCGCAGCAGGGGAGCCCAAAGAGACCCCCTCTGGTAACATATCCATCAAATGATAAGTATCATATTAGAGTGCGACTTTATATGCAGATCTGACAATAAAATTGCAGATGATGCTGGAGTGAATCCGGATAAGCAACAGCTCATACGCCAGCTGAAGGCCGGTGAGAGCGTGCTTACAAGGGTGAGGTAGGAGAAGAATGATCTCCAAGATGCCAACACCAAGTTGGGCGTGGAGCTAAAAGATGTTCGTGCCCAACTGTCGGACTCTGTTAAGGAGAATCGGCGGCTTCGACGCGACATATTTAGTAAGTGCTTGAACGAACTTTGAAAAAGAGTTCGGCGAGGAAGCTGGCTGACAGAGTTATGTCTGTAGGTATGCTAACAGGTCGTCCTGCCGAGGAGATGCCTGGTTCCACGGGTGATCTTCTACCCAAGCTCGCACAATTACACGAACGAGTTCGGCAGGTGATGCGAGGTGTTGCCCAGGCCTTGTGGCCATCCGTCTCCATACCCGAAGGCCTTGGGGAGCTTGCAGAAAAGCTAAAGGGAGCACGGCGGCACTTCCGATTATGGAAGATATCGGCCTGCCATTAGGGCGCCAGGGAAGCTTGGGCAATGGTGAAGACACGGTATACGAAGGCTGACCCGAACCACATGGCCGAAGTCAGACCTGTGGGGCCTGATGGCAAGGAGATCCCTGTGAATTTAGTGTACGGCCAAGTAGAATTGGCCGCAAAGTATTCCCAACAGGACTGTAGACTAGACAACCTATTGGATGGCATTGAAGAGGAATTCAACCAGTCAAATTGACTATGTAATTTTAAAGTGACATATATGATGCCTTCTAGCCGGATTGTAGATCGTTTGTCGTGGCGGACCTTTTCGCTTCAACCTCGGGACCCGACAGTCCGGAGTGTATCCGAATACCCTCTCAGTTATATAAGAACCGGGGCATGCATGGAGACCAGGCGTAGGGGTCATTAGTGCTTTATCAGACAAGTGCCCAACTAGTTATGTTATATTACATGGGTAGTAAGAAACATCTTCCAGAGAGAATAGTTCCGTTAGGGGTTCCTTTCCCTGGGTAGGCATGCCCTAAAGTGCATGTCCGGACTGCGACAAGAAGCGCAGTGAAAACATCTGGGGGCAGATATGGATAATAAATAAAAGTCATCTTTTGTTCACCGACCGAATATTCTCTTAAGAACGCTAGCTTTCGGCTTCACCCAGTCTGAGGTAAACGCCCGGCTGACCCGGCGGTAACAATCGCAGAGGTGCTCCCCTTATGCCCTAGCCAAATTAACGGGAATGTAGGGCATAAATACAAGAGCCAGGCAACCCAGCTTGGCCAAAACTTAAGTCATATCGATGCATATAATGGTGAAAAAAGGTACATGCGGAAGTATAACACATGTGTTGGGCGTGAGGCCCAGGTAAATAATTTAGGCTTCTGTGAGAGAAGTGTTGGAAATATGCCCTAGAGGCAATAATAAAAGCATTATTATTATATTTCCTTGTTCATGATAATTGTCTTTATTCATGCTATAATTGTGTTATCCGGAAATCGTAATACATGTGTGAATAATAGACACCAACATGTCCCTAGTAAGCCTCTAGTTGACTAGCTCATTGATCAACAGATAGTCATGGTTTCCTGACTATGGACATTGGATGTCATTGATAACGAGATCACATCATTAGGAGAATGATGTGATGGACAAGACCCAATCCTAAACATAGCACAAGATCGTTTGCTAGAGTTTTCCAATGTCAAGTATCCTTTCCTTAGACCATGAGATCGTGTAACTCCCGGATACCATAGGAGTGCTTTGGGTATACCAAACGTCACAACGTAACTGGGTGACTATAAAGGTATACTATGGGTATCTCCGAAAGTGTCTGTTGGGTTGACACGGATCAAGACTGGGATTTGTCACTCCGTATGACGGAGAGGTATCACTGGGCCCACTCGGTAATGCATCATCATAATGAGCTCAAAGTGACCAAGTGTCTGGTCACGGGATCATGCATTACGGTACGAGTAAAGTGACTTGCCGGTAACGAGATTGAACGAGGTATTGGGATACCGACGATCGAATCTCGGGCAAGTAACATACCGATTGACAAAGGGAATTGTATACGGGGTTGCTTGAATCCTCGACATCGTGGTTCATTCGATGAGATCATCGAGGAGCATGTGGGAGCCAACATGGGTATCCAGATCCCGCTGTTGGTTATTGACCGGAGAGCAATCTCGGTCATGTCTACATGTCTCCCGAACCCGTAGGGTCTACACACTTAAGGTTCGGTGACGCTAGGGTTGTAGGGATATGTATATGCAGTAACCCGAATGTTGTTCGGAGTCCCAGATGAGATCTCGGACGTCACGAGGAGTTCCGGAATGGTCCGGAGGTAAAGAATTATATATAGGAAGTGCTATTTCGGGCATCGGGACAAGTTTCGGGGTCACCAGTATTGTACCGGGACCACCGGAAGGGTCCCGAGGGTCCACCGGGTGGGGCCACCTGTCCCGGGGGGCCACATGGGCTGTAGGGGGTGCGCCTTGGCCTACATGGGCCAAGGGCACCAGCCCCAAGAGGCCCATGCGCCTAGGGTTTCAAGGAGGGAAGAGTCTTAGGAGGGGAAGGCACCTCCTAGGTGCCTTGGGGAGGAGGGATTCCTCCCCTTGGCCGCACCCCCCTAGGAGATTGGATCTCCTAGGGCCGGCCCCCCCTTGGCCCTCCTATATATAGTGGGGAGATGGAGGACTTCTTACCTTGATCTTTGGTGCCTCCCTCTCCCTCTCCAACACATCCTCCTCCTCCATAGTGCTTGGCGAAGCCCTGCCGGAGTACTGCAGCTCCATCACCACCACGCCGTCGTGCTGCTGCTGGAGCCATCTTCCTCAACCTCTCCTTCCCCCTTGCTGGATCAAGAAGGAGGAGACGTCACGCTGACCGTACGTGTGTTGAACGCGGAGATGCTGTCCGTTCGGCGCTAGGATCTCCGGTGATTTGGATCACATCGAGTACGACTTCCTCATCCCCGTTCTTTGAACGCTTCCGCGCATGATCTACAAAGGTATGTAGATGCAATCCGATCACTCGTTGCTAGATGAACTCATAGATGGATCTTGGTGAAACCATAGGAAATTTTTTGTTTTCTGCAACGTTCCCCAACAAGAAGCCCCCAGGTATGAAGAGTGCGGCTAGTGCATTTGTGATGTATGATTGAGGCACAAGGTGACCCTTGAAGGCCTACGAAAATAAAAAGAAAGAAAGGGAAACAAGACAGATGATGCATATGCAGAAAATGGATGAAGGGAGGGGACTAACATAAAGTCCGGAGCTAGGCGTAGAATCGTCGGAGCCTGGCTGCGTTCCGTGGGTTCGGTTCGAGTCGACTGGTTGATGCATCTCGCAGTCGGTACGCTCCACCGGTCAGAACTTGGTCGATAATGAAGGGACCTTCCCATTTGTGCTCGAGCTTGTTCTTTTTCTTATCTGGTAGCCGTAGAACTAGTTCGCCAACGTTATAAGTTTTGGCTCGCACTTCTCTGCTTTGGTATCTGCGAGCCTGTTGCTGGTAAAATGCAGAACGGGCTTTGGCTACGTCGCGCTCTTCCTCCAAAGTGTCCAGACCGTCCTGCCGATCGAGCTCGGCTTCTCTTTATTCGTACATGCGCACTCGAGGTGAGTCATGAATTATGTCACAGGGCAGGACTGCCTCTGCGCCGTACTGTTGGGTAACGCAGTAATTTCAAAAAAATTCCTACGCACACGCAAGATCATGGTGATGCATAGCAACGAGAGGGGAGAGTGTGATCTACGTACCCTTGTAGATCGACAACGGAAGCGTTAGCACAACGTGGTTGATGTAGTCGTACGTCTTCACGGCCCGACCGATCAAGCACCAAAACTATGGCACCTCCGAGTTCTAGCACACGTTCAGCTCGATGACGATCCCCGGACTCCGATCCAGCAAAGTGTCGGGGAAGAGTTCCGTCAGCATGACGGCGTGCTGACGATCTTGATGTACTACCGTCGCAGGGCTTCGCCTAAGCACCGCTACAATATTATCGAGGACTATGGTGGAAGGGGGCACCGCACACGGCTAAGAATATGATCACGTGGATCAACTTGTGTCTCTAGGGGTGCCCCCTGCCTCCGTATATAAAGGATCAAGGGGGGTGCGGCCGGCCAGGAGAGGGCGCGCCAGGAGGAGTCCTACTCCCTCCATGAGTAGGATTCCCCCCTTTCCTAGTTGGAATAGGATTCGGGAGGGGGGAAAGAGGAGAGAGAGAAGGAAGGGGGGGCGCCGCCCCCCTCTCCTTGTCCTATTCGGACTAGGGGGGGGGGAGGGGCGCGCGGCCCAGCCCTGGCCACCTCTCCTCTCTTCCACTAAGGCCCACTAAGGCCCATATACCTCCCAGGGGGTTCCGGTAACCTCCCGGTACTCCGGTAAAATCCCGATTTCACCCGGAACACTTCCGATATCCAAATATAGGCTTCCAATATATCAATCTTTATGTCTCGACCATTTCGAGACTTCTCGTCATGTCCCCGATCCCATCCGGGACTCCGAACTCCTTCGGTACATCAAAACTCATAAACTCATAATATAACTGTCATCGAAACCTTAAGCGTGCGGACCCTACGGGTTCGAGAACAATGTAGACATGACTGAGACACGTCTCCGGTCAATAACCAATAGCGGAACCTGGATGCTCATATTGGCTCCCACATATTCTACGAAGATCTTTATCGGTCAGACCGCATAACAACATACGTTGTTCCCTTTGTCATCGGTATGTTACTTGCCTGAGATTTGATCGTCGATATCTCAATACCTAGTTCAATCTTGTTACCGGCAAGTCTCTTTACTCGTTCCGTAATACATCATCCTACAACTAACTCATTAGTTGCAATGCTTGCAAGGCTTAAGTGATGTGCATTACCGAGAGGGCCCAGAGATACCTCTCCGACAATCTGAGTGACAAATCCTAATATCAAAATACGCCAACCCAACATGTACTTTTGGAGACACCTGTAGAGCTCCTTTATAATCACCCAGTTACGTTGTGACGTTTGGTAGCACACAAAGTGTTCCTCCGGCTAACGGGAGTTGCATAATCTCATAGTCATAGGAACATGTATAAGTCATGAAGAAAGCAATAGCAACGTACTAAACGATCGGGTGCTAAGCTAATGGAATGGGTCATGTCAATCAGATCATTCATCTAATGATGTGATCCCGTTAATCAAATAACAACTCTTTGTCCATGGTTAGGAAACATAACCATCTTTGATTAACGAGCTAGTCAAGTAGAGGCATACTAGTGACACTCTGTTTATCTATGTATTCACACATGTATTATGTTTCCGGTTAATACAATTCTAGCATGAATAATAAACATTTATCATGATATAAGGAAATAAATAATAACTTTATTATTGCCTCTAGGGCATATTTCCTTCAGTCTCCCACTTGCACTAGAGTCAATAATCTAGTTCACATCGCCATGTGATTCAACACTAATAGTTCACATCACCATGTGATTAACACCCATAGTTCACATCGTCATGTGACCTATACCCAAAGGGTTTACTAGAGTCAATAATCTAGTTCACATCGTTTATGTGATTAACACCCAAAGAGTACTAAGGTGTGATCATGTTTTGCTTGTGAGATAATATTAGTCAACGGGTCTGTCACATACAGATCCGTAAGTATTTTGCGAATTCTATGTCTACAATGCTCTGCACGGAGCTACTCTAGCTAATTGCTCCCACTTTCAATATGTATCTAGATCGAGACTTAGAGTCATCCAGATCTGTGTCAAAACTTGCATCGACATAACTTTTTACGATGAAACTTTTGTCACCTCCATAATCGAGAAATATTTCCTTATTCCACTAAGGATAATTTTGACCTATGTCCAGTGATCTACTCTTAGATCACTATTGTACTCCCTTGCTTAACACAGTGTAGGGTATACAATAGATCTGGTACACATCATGGCATACTTTATAGAACCTATGGCTGAGGCATAGGGAATGACTTTCATTCTCTTTCTATCTTCTGCCGTGGTCGGGCTTTGAGTCTTACTCAATTTCATACCTTGTAACACAGCCAAGAACTCTTTCTTTGACTATTTTTGAACTACTTCAAAATATTGTCAAGGTATGTACTCATTGAAAAAACTTATCAGGCGTCTTGATCTATCTCTATAGATTTTGATGCTTAATATGTAAGCAGCTTCACCGAGGTCTTTCTTTGAAAAACTTCTTTAAAAACACTCCTTTATGCTTTGCAGAATAATTCTACATTATTTCCGATCAACAATATGTCATTCACATATACTTATCAGAAATGCTGTAGTGCTCCCACTCACTTTCTTGTAAATACAGGCTTCACCGCAAGTCTGTATAAAACTATATGCTTTGATCATACTATCAAAGCATTTATTCCAACTCCGAGAGGCTTGCACCAGTCCATACATGGATCGCTGGAGCTTGCACACTTTGTTAGCTCCTTTTGGATCGACAAAACCTTCCGGCTGCATCATATACAACTCTTCTTCCAGAAATCCATTCAGGAATGCAGTTTTGACATCCATTTGCTGGATTTCATAAAATGCGGCAATTACTAACATGATTCGGACAGACTTAAGCTTAGATACGAGTGAGAAACTCTCATCGTAGTCAACACCTTGAACTTGTCGAAAACCTTTTTGCGACAATTCTAGATTTGTAGATAGTAACACTACTATCAGCGTCTGTCTTCCTCTTGAAGATCCATTTAATCTCAATGGCTCGCCGATCATTGGGCAAGTCAATCAAATTCCATACTTTGTTCTCATACATGGATCTCATCTCAGATTTCATGGCCTCAAGCCATTTCGCGGAATCTGGGCTCATCATCGCTTCCTCATAATTCGTAGGCTTGTCATGGTCAAGTAACATGACCTCCAGAACTGGATTACCGTACCACTCTGGTGCAGATCTCACTCTGGTTTACCTACGAGGTTCGGTAGTAACTTGATCTGAAGTTACATGATCATCATCATTAGCTTCCTCACTAATCGGTCTAGTAGTCACAGGAACAGATTTCTGTGACGAACTACTTTCCAATAAGGGAGCAGGTACAGTTACCTCATCAAGTTCTACTTTCCTCCCACCCACTTCTTTCGAGAGAAATTCCTTCTCTAGAAAGGATCCATTCAAAGCAACGAATATCTTGCCTTCGGATCTGTGATAGAAGGTGTACCCAACATTTTCTTTTGGGTATCCTATGAAGATGCACTTCTCCGATTTGGGTTTGAGCTTATCAGGTTGAAATTTCATATAAGCATTGCAACCTCAAACTTTAAGAAATGACAGCTTAGGTTTCTTGCCAAACCATAGTTCATACGGTGTCGTTTCAACGGATTTAGATGGTGCCCTATTTAACATGAATGCAGCTGTCTCTAATGCATAACCCCAAAACGATAGTGGTAGATCGGTAAGAGACATCATAGATCACACCATATCTAATAAAGTACGGTTATGATGTTCGGACACACCATTACATTGTGGTGTTCCAGGTGGCGTGAGTAGTGAAACTATTTCACATTGTTTTTAACTGAAGGCCAAACTCGTAACTCAAATACTCTTCTCTACGATCAGATCGTAGAAACTTTATTTTCTTGTTACGATGATTTTTCACTTCACTCTGAAATTCTTTGAACTTTTCAAATGTTTCAGACTTATGTTTCATCAAGTAGATATACTCATATCTTCTCAAAACATATGTGAAGATTAGAAAATAATGATACTTGTCGCGAGCCTCAATATTCATCGGACCACATACATCAGTATGTATGATTTCGAACAAATCTGTTGCTCGTTCCATTGTTCTGAAGAACAGAGTCTTAGTCATCTTGCCCATGAGGCATGGTTCGCAAGCATCAACTGATTCATAATCAAGTGATTCCAAAAACCCATCAGCATGGAGTTTCTTCATGCGCTTTACACCAATATGACCTAAACGGCAGTGCCACAAATAAGTTGCACTATCATTATTAACTTTGCATCTTTTGGTTTCAATATTATGATTATGTGTATCACTATGATCGAGATCCAACGAACTATTTTCATTGGGTGTGTTGCCATATAAGGTTTTATTCATGTAAACAGAACAACAATTTATTATCTTACTTAAATGAATAACCGTATTACAATAAACATGATCAAATCATGTTCATGCTCAACGCAAACACCAAATAACACTTATTCAGGTTCATCACTAATCCCGAAAGTATAGGGAGTGTGCGATGATGATCATATCAATCTTGGAATCACTTCCAACAGACATCATCACTTCACCCTTAACTAGTCTCTGTTTATTCTGCAACTCCCGTTTCGAGTTACTAATCTTAGCAACTGAACTAGTATCAAATACTGAGGGGTTGCTATAAACACTAGTAAAGTACACATCAATAACATGTATATTAAATATAGTTATGTTCACTTTGCCATCCTTCTTATCTGCCAATCACTTGGGGTAGTTCCGCTTCCAGTGACCAGTCCCTTTGCAGTAGAAACAGTTAGTCTCAGGCTTAGTATAACGCCCTCGATGCGGCTATAGCTCCCACGTGTCGAGGCACGACTTAGAGGCATAACCGCATTGAAAGCAATGTCGCAAGTCAGGCAATCATTACAACATCCCATGTAATATATAATAAAAGGGGGAGATAACATAGTTGGCTTACACTCGCCACGTCACATCAGAGTACATAAATAACATCCATCAAACAAATCACTCATGGCCCGACTACGGTGCCAAAATAGAAAAGACCCCCAACATGCGACAAGGTCCTGAATCGATAACCCCAACTAGGCACCACTACTGATCATCCGGAAAAGACACATAGTATCGCTGAGAGTCCTCGTCGAACTCCCACCTGAGCTCGTAATCGTCAACTGGAGCAGAATCACCTGGACCTGCATCTGGAGTTGTAGCATCTGTGAGCCACAGGGACTCAGCAATCTCACACCCACGCGATCAAGACTATTTAAGCTCATAGGAATGGATAAGGCAAATATATGTGGAGCTGCAGCAAGCGACTAACATATGTGGTGGCTAACTTAAACGCAAAAGAGAGCGAGAAGAGAAGGCGAAGCACGAGCGAGAAGCTAAAGGAACATCCTGCGCAAGCATAACTCCAACACCGTGTCCACTTCCCGGACTCCGCCGAGAAGGGGCCATCACGGTAACACACACGGTTGATTCATTTTAATTAAGTTTAGTTCAAGTCATCTACAACCGGACATTAACAAATTCCCATCCGCCCATAACCGCGGGCACGGCTTTCGAAAGTTCAATCCCTGCAGGGGAGTCCCAACTTAGCCCATAACAAGCTCTCACGGTCAACGAAGGAATAGACCTCCACCCGAGACACACCGATCAGACTCGGCAACCCGGTACAACAAGACAATTCGACAGGTTAAAACAAGACCAGCAACACCGCCCGAATGTGCCGACAAATCCCGATAGGAGCTGCACATATCTCTTTCTCAGGGCACACTCAGATGAGCGCTCCATACAACTAAAACCAAACCTCGAGTTTCCCCGAGGGGGCGCTGCACAGGACTCTAGTTTGGACCAACGCTCAGAGGAGCACTGGCCCGGGGGGGTTAAAATAAGATGACCTTCGGGCTCCGGAAACCCAAGGGAAAAGAGGCTAGGTGGCAAACGGTAAAACCAATGTTGGGCATTGCTGGAAAAGCTTTAATCAAGGCGAACTATCAAGGGGTTCCCATTATAACCCAACCGCGTAAGGGACGCAACAATCCGGGAACATAACACCAATATGACGGAAACTAGGGCGGCAAGAGTGGAACAAAACACTAGGCGAGAGGCCGAGCCTTCCACCCTTTACCAAGTATATAGATGCATTAAGATAACATAGCAATATAATGATACCCCAACAAGCAATATAAATGTTCCAACAAGGAACGGCTCCAATCTTCACCTGCAACTAACAACGCTATAAGAAGGGCTGAGCAAAGCGGTAACATAGCCAATCAATGGTTTGCTAGGACAATGGTGGGTTAGAGGTTCAACATGGCAATTGGGAGGCTGACAAGCAAATGGTAGGCATCGTAGCATTGGCAAAGCAAAAGAGCGAGCAAACTAGCATAGCAAAGATAGTAGTGATTTCGAGGGTATGATCATCTTGCCTGCACAGTTGTCAGAGTTGACTGGATCCTCACAAGCAAACTCAACGGGCTCCTCGGTAGCGAACTCGTCTCCCGGCTCTACCCAACAATACAAACAAGCAACAAGGATACAATCAACCACGGGCAAGACCAAGCAATATGATGAAATGACGATATGCTATGCGGGATGCGATGCGGGATGCAAAATGCAAGATATGACAGGAAATGCATGAACCTGGCATCAACTTGGAAAACCAAGTGTGCCACTGGATAGAGGGGATGAAATCGCTTGAAAACGATATAAAGATCATTGGAATCAGAGTTACGGTTTGGAAATGGCGAGCGTTTTAAGATATGGCACCGGTCTGCGATTACAGCAAGTAGGCATCTAAATGCAACGAAATGAACATGCTACAGCCACCAAACATGAAAACAAAATACATGGCAGTGATGTACACAAGATGGTTGACAAAACACTAGCACTGAGCCATAGGCAAATTCATCCATTAAGAGGTTCAAACAAGCATGGCTAAAACGCAAATGCAAAACAGATTTCAGACTTAGTGAAATTAACACTAGTCTGAAATTTCAGATCACGATGCTCTCTTCGGAGCAGCAAAACAACATGATAGAAAACCTGAACATGACAAGTAAGAACATGGCATGGAGCTACTCAACAATCTTAATAAAACACCCAAAGTGACCTGGGGCCAAAAGGGTTCACAAAATACTCTACCGAGCTCACGAACATCGCTCGAACACAATCAGTTTTCAGACTTAGTGAAAACCGAGACATGCTGAAATTTAACTCACGAAGGCATGTAAACGAGCTCGATGCACTCACTACGGTGCAAGTCATGGCAAGGAAAGCATATACCCAGCAAGAAGGCACAAAGTGCTAGCTACACATGGCAAGAACGAAGGCATAGCATGCATGGAACACTAACGGTAGCATCGGCGAAATCGCAAACAAGTTGACGATCTGCCCAGATTAACAACGAAGCAAAAGTTGAGCTCGATTGGGTCAACCTAGAGCACTCCACAAATGCCAACAAAGACATGGGTGGATAGAGCATAACTTAAGTATCAAAACTCCCTTACTGATCATCCTCAAAAGAGGCACGGATCACTAGGAAACAAGCTGGACATATAGCATCATGAACTAAAATATCCCAGACTTAGTGAAAATCACTAAGTCCCTGAAATCTGCAATCTCAGGTACCTCTCTTCGCAAGCTTGCACAAGACAACACACACATCCTAAAAATGCATGGGTGGCACCTCTGGAAAGAAGACAAAATGGTTCACAATACATCCCAAAGGGGCACAAGCATATCATGCACGGATTAAACATAGCAAAAATGACAAAAGTGCATGATGAACTAACGGTTCTGCAATTTAACTCACGAAGCCTCCTTCTAACAGCATTTTGGGTATCAAGATGACCTCAAATGCAAATGATGCAATGGAATGAAATGATGTACATGTCGAGGCGAAGATTTTGATATATCATATGTCCAAAACGGATCTACGGTTGCGGAGATACAAGCAGTCAAAGATAGCACGAAAATTAGGGTTTCGGGGGAGAGAGGTCAACCGAAAAATCCCAGATCCAGATCTGGATCGGGCACGGACTCCGAGGCGGCGGCGGTACTGTTCACCGGCGACGACGGGGAAGGAGGCAGCGGCCGGCGATGAGGGGACCGGAGGGCGGCGGCGAGGTTGCCGGGGCGGCGCCGGCGTGGAGGCGGGCGGCGCGCCGCCGGGGACGGCGAGGCGGCGGCGGCTGCTCCGGCCGGGGAGGCGCGGGGCCGGCGGCGGAGTCGGG
>NC_041390.1:71143413-71242784 GCF_002162155.2 Triticum dicoccoides | reverse complement strand
AGAGTCCAAATGAGGTGCGGTTTTCGCCCACACGATCGTGATCGAACGCTCTAGGACATGGAGCAGAGTTTGGTGGGTTTTGGGCCAAATTTGGGGGGTGTTGGGCTGCAACTCACACGAGGCCTTTTCGGTCCCTCGGTTAACCGTTGGAGTACCAAACGAAGTCCAAATGACCCGAAACTTGACAGGCGGTCTACCGGTAGTAAACCAAGGCCGCTTGGCAAGTCTCGGTTCAATCCGGAAATGTTTAACCCCACACACGAAAGAAGACTAGAAATGACCACCGGAGGAGAACGAAGCGCCGGAATGCAAAACGGACAACGGGGAAAATGATCGAATGCATGAGATGAACATGTATGCAAATGCAATGCACGTGATGACATGATAAGAGATGCACGAAAAGAAAAACAACACACGGAGACAAAGACCCGAACCCGAGAAATAAATATAACTTAGCGCCAGGGACGGCAAGAGTTGGATACAAATATGGAAAGTATATCTGGGGCGTTACACTTAGGACCAGACTTGGGCTTCTTCACTTGAGCAGCAACTTGCTTGCTGTTCTTCTTGAAGTTCCCCTTCTTCCCTCTGCCCTTTTCTTGAAACTAGTGGTCTTGTCTACCATCAACACTTGATGTTTTTCTCGATTTCTACCTTCGTCAATTTCCGCATTACGAAGAGCTTGGGAATCGTTTCCGTTATCCCTGGCATATCATAGTTCATCACAAAGTTCTACTAACTTGGTGATGGTGACTAGAGAATTCTGTCAATCACTATCTTATCTGGAAGATTAACTCCCACTTGATTCAAGCGATTGTAGTACTCAGACGATCTGAGCACATGCTCACTAGTTGAGCGATTCTCCTCCATCTTTTAGCTATAGAACTTGTTGGAGACTTCATATCTTTCAACTCGGGTATTTGCTTGAAATATTAACTTCAACTCCTGGAACATCTCATATGCTCCATGACGTTCAAAACGTCTTTGAAGTCCCGTTTCTAAGCCATTAAGCATGGTGCACTAAACTATCAAGTAGTCATCATATTGAGCTATCCAAACGTTCATAACGTCTGCATCTGCTCCTGCAATAGGTCCGTTACCTAGCGGTGCATCAAGGACATAATTCTTCTGTGCAGCAATGAGGATAAACCTCAGATCATGGATCCAATCCGCATCATTGCTACTAACATCTTTCAACACAATTTTCTCTAGGAACATATCAAAATAAACACAGGGAAGCAACAACGCGAGCTATTGATCTACAACATAATTTGCAAAATACTACCGGGACTAAGTTCATGATAAATTTAAGTTCAATTAATCATATTACTAAAGAACTCCCACTTAGATAGACATCCCTCTAATCCTCTAAGTGATTACGTGATCCAAATCAACTAAACCATGTCCGATCATCACGTGAGATGGAGTAGTTTCATTGGTGAACATCGCTATGTTGATCATATCTGCTATATGATTCACGCTCGACCTTTCGGTCTCTGTGTTCCGAGGCCATATCTGTATATGCTTGGCTCGTCAAGTATAACCTGAGTATTCTGCGTGTGCAACTGTTTTGCACCCGTTGTATTTGAACGTAGAGCCTATCACACCCGATCATCACGTGGTGTCTCAGCACGAAGAACTTTCGCAACGGTGCATACTCAGGGAGAACACTTCTTGATAATTAGTGAGAGATCATCTTATAATGCTACCATCAATCAAAGCAAGATAAGATGCATAAAAGATAAACATCACATGCAATCAATATAAGTGATATGATATGGCCATCATCATCTTGTGCTTGTGATCTCCATCTTCGAAGCACCTTCATGATCACCATCGTCACCGGCGCGACACCTTGATCTCCACCGTAGCATCGTTGTCATCTCGCCAATCTTATGCCTTCACGACTATCGCTACCGCTTAGTGATAAAGTAAAGCATTACAGCGCGATTGCATTGCATACAATAAAGCGACAATCATATGGCTCCTGCCAGTTGCCGATAACTCGGTTACAAAACATGATCATCTCATACAATAAAATTTAGCATCATGTCTTGACCATATCACATCACAACATGCCCTACAAAAACAAGTTAGACGTCCTCTACTTTGTTGTTGCATGTTTTACGTGGCTGCTACGGGCTTTAAGCAAGAACCAATCTTACCTATGCATCAAAACCACAACGATAGTTTGTCAAGTTGGTGCTGTTTTAACCTTCGCAAGGACCGGGCATAGCCACACTCGGTTCAACTAAAGTTGGAGAAACTGTCACCCGCTAGCCACCTTTGTGCAAAGCACGTCGGGAGAACTGGTCTCGCGTAAGCGTACACATAATGTCGGTCCGGGCCGCTTCGTCCAACAATACCGCCGAACCAAAGTATGACATGCTGGTAAGCAGTATGACTTATATTTCCCATAACTCACTTGTGTTCTACTCGTGCAAATAACATCAACACATAAAATCTAGGCTCGGATGCCACTGTTGGGTAACATAGTAATTTCAAAAACTTTCCTACGCACACGCAAGATCATGGTGATGCATAGCAAGGAGAGGGGAGAGTGTGATCTATGTACCCTTGTAGATCGACAACGGAAGCGTTAGCACAACGTGGTTGATGTAGTCGTACGTCTTCACGGCCCGACCGATCAAGCACCGAAACTACGGCACCTCCGAGTTCTAGCACACGTTCAGCTCAATGACGATCCCCGGACTCCGATCCAGCAAAGTGTCGGGGAAGAGTTCCTTCAGCACGACGGGTGGTGACGATCTTGATGTACTACCATCGCAGGGCTTCGCCTAAGCACCGCTACAATATTATCGAGGACTATGGTGGAAGGGGGCACCGCACACGGCTAAGAATATGATCACGTGGATCAACTTGTGTCTCTAGGGGTGCCCACTAAGGCCCACTAAGGCCCATATACCTCCCGGGGGGTTCCGGTAACCTCCCGGTACTCCGGTAAAATCCCGATTTCACCCGGAACACTTCCGATATCCAAATATAGGCTTCCAATATATCATTCTTTATGTCTCGACCATTTCGAGACTCCTCGTCATGTCCCCGATCCCATCCGGGACTCCGAACTCCTTCGGTACATCAAAACTCATAAACTCATAATATAACTGTCATCGAAACCTTAAGCGTGCGGGCCCTACGGGTTCAAGAACAATGTACACATGACCGAGACATGTCTCCGGTCAATAACCAATAGCGGAACCTGGATGCTCATATTGGCTCCCACATATTCTACGAAGATCTTTATCGGTCAGACCGCATAACAACATACGTTGTTCCCTTTGTCATCGGTATGTTACTTGCCCGAGATTCGATCATCGGTATCTCAATACCTAGTTCAATCTCGTTACCGGCAAGTCTCTTTACTCGTTTCGTAATACATCATCCTACAACTAACTCATTAGTTGCAATGCTTGCAAGGCTTAAGTGATGTGCATTACCGAGAGGGCCCAGAGATACCTCTCCGACAATCGGAGTGACAAATCCTAATCTCGAAATACGCCAACCCAACATGTACCTTTGGAGACACCTGTAGAGCTCCTTTATAATCACCCAGTTACGTTGTGACGTTTGGTAGCACACAAAGTGTTCCTCCGGCAAACGGGAGTTGCATAATCTCATAGTCATAGGAACATGTATAAGTCATGAAGAAAGCAATAGCAACGTACTAAACGATCGGGTGCTAAGCTAATGGAATGGGTCATGTCAATCAGATCATTCATCTAATGATGTGATCCCGTTAATCAAATAACACCTCTTTGTCCATGGTTAGGAAACATAACCATCTTTGATTAACGAGCTAGTCAAGTAGAGGCATACTAGTGACACTCTGTTTGTCTATGTATTCACACATGTATTATGTTTCCGGTTAATACAATTCTAGCATGAATAATAAACATTTATCATGATATAAGGAAATAAATAATAACTTTATTATTGCCTCTAGGGCATATTTCCTTCACGTACACCATAAAAATGGTGTTTATCCGGTACTACGATTCGGCGTGGTCCGCGGTCCCCAGAGTACGGAGTCGAGCTCCTCTACCCAGTGCGTATCGGACTCCGTTAAGGAGCGCACTAATCGGGGTTTAATGCCGCTCATTATAAGACCATTTGCTCATTCGACTTGACCATTGGTTTGTGGGTGATAGACTGAAGCGTAATCGAGCTTGATGCCCATTTTTCTGCACCAGAGTTTTACCTCGTCGGCCGTGAAGTTCGTGCCATTGTCAGTGATGATGCTGTGGGGGACGCCGTAATGGTGTACAACCCCAGATATAAAATCTATCACCGGTCCGGATTTGGCTGTTTTTACCGGTTTAGCCTCTACCCATTTGGTGAATTTATCCACCATGACCAATAAGTATTTTTTCTTGTGGGTTCCCCCTTTAAGGGGTCCGACCATGTCAAGCCCCCAGACCGCGAAGGGCCATGTAATGGGGATCGTTTGGAGGGCGGTGGGTGGCATGTGGCTTTGATTTGCAAAGAGCTGGCAACTGGCGCAACGTTGGCCCAAGTCCTGTGCATCTTTCCGGGCCGTTGGCCAATAAAATCCTATGTGGAAGGCCTTGCTTACAAGAGCCCGGGCTGCGGCGTGATGACCACCAAGTCCGGCGTGAATTTCTGCCAAAAGATTCCGCCCTTCTTCTTCGGAGATGCACCTTTGAAGGACTCCGGTAGCGCTTTTTTTGTACAATTCTCCCTCATGGACCCAATAGGCCTTGGATCGCTGCACTATGCAGCGTGCCTCATTTTGGTCCTCCGGAAGTTCCTGTCTAATTAGGTAGGCCAGGAATGGTTCTGTCCACGGGGCAATAATGGCCATTATTTCGTGGGCTGATTGTGTTATTTCGGTGGCGAAGCCTCCAATTGTTTCAGAGAGTTCGGTATCGGGTATTTTGGCCGGGTCTGGACTGTTGTTACCGATGTCCCCTTCCCATGCTACGGATGGCTTGAAAAGCCTTTCCAGAAAAATGCTGGGAGGGACCGCGTCACGTTTGGCACCAATGCGGGCGAGGATATCCGCCGCCTGATTGTTTTCCCGAGCCACATGGTCAAATTTGAGCCCCTCGAACCGAGCTGACATTCTTAGGACAGCATTGCGATAAGCGGCCATTTTTGGATCCTTGGCATCAAAGTCTCCATTTATTTGGGATATTGCAAGGTTTGAATCCCCGCGCACCTCTAGGCGTTGAATGCCCATGGATACTGCCATCCGGAGACCATGTAGAAGGGCCTCATATTTGGCTGCGTTGTTGGAGTCCGTATACATTATCTACAGTACATATTGAACGGTGTCTCCTGTTGGGGACGTCAAAACGATGCTAGCCCCCAAACTAGCCAACATTTCGGAGCCGTCGAAGTGCATGATCCAGTTTGAATATGTGCCGTACTCTTTAGGGAGTTCGGCTTCCGTCCATTCAGCGACGAAGTCAGCCAAAACTTGCGATTTAATAGCTCGTCGTGGCTTGTAAGTTATGTCGAACAGGAGGAGCTCAATGGCCCATTTGGCAATCCGGCCCTCGCGTCGCGGTTGTTTATAATATCGTTAAGTGGTACTTCCGAGGCTACCGTTGTCGAACACTCTTGAAAGTAGTGTCGCAGCTTCTGGGATGCCATAAATACCGTGTACGCTATCTTTTGATAATGCGGGTACCGTGATTTGCATGGAGTAAGGACAGTGGACACGTAGTAAACTGGCTTTCGAAGGGGAAATTTGTGTCCGTCCACTTTTTGCTCAACGACAAGCACTGCGCTTACTACTTGATGAGTTGCCGCAATGTATAATAGCATTGGTTCGCCAATGTTTGGCGCGGCCAGGATTGGGTTTGTTGCCAATATGGCTTTTATTTCGTTGAGTCCGTCCATGGCGGCGTCCGTCCACTCGAAGTGTTCGGTGCATCGGAGGAGGCAATAAAGGGTTAATGCCTTTTCTCCCAAGCGGGAGATAAAGCGGCTTAGAGCCGCCATGCATCCAGTCAATTTTTGTATTTGTTTGAGGTCTGTTGGGGTAGCCAACTGTGACAACGCTTGGATTTTGGCTGGATTAGCTTCAATGCCTCTATCGGAGATAATGAATCCCAGGAGCTTTCCTGTTGGTACGCCAAAAACGCATTTTTTCGGATTGAGCTTGATGTCATATGTTCGGAGATTGTCAAATGTGAGCCTCAAGTCGTCTACTAGAGTTTCAACATGCTTGGTTTTAACGACCACGTCATCGACGTATGCCTCCACTGTTTTGCCGATCTGGTTTGCCAGGCATGTCTGAATCATGCGCTGATATGTTGCACCAGTGTTTTTTAGCCCGAAGGGCATTGTGTTGAAGCAGAATGGGCCGTAAGGTGTGATGAATGCCGTTGCGGCTTGGTCTGGCTCTGCCATTTTGACTTGATGGTAGCTTGAGTATGCGTCGAGGAAACATAATGAATTGTGTCCTGCGGTAGCATCGATGATTTGATCGATGCGGGGGAGGGGGAAGGGATCCTTTGGGTAGGCCTTGTTAAGGTCTTTAAAATCGACACACAAGCGCCAGGATTTGTCCTTCTTTGGTACCATCACCAGGTTTGCTAGCCAGTTCGGATGTTTTATGTCTTTGATGAATCCGACCTCCAATAGCTTGGCTAGTTCCTCTCCCATGGCTTGTCTTTTAGGCTCGAAGAAATGTCGAAGAGCCTGCTTGACTGGCTTGAATCCTTTTAGGATATTTAGGCTGTGTTTAGCCAGCCTGTGTGGGATTCCTGGCATGTCTAAAGGGTGCCAGGAAAAAATGTCCCAGTTCTCGCGTAGGAACTCTCGCAGTGCGGCGCCGACATCAGTGTTTAATTGTGCCCCGATGGAAGATGTTTTTGTAGGGTCCGTTGGATGGACTTGGAATTTGACTATTTCGTCCGCCGGCTTAAAGGAGGTGGACTTGGATCTTTTATCAAGTATCACGTTGTCCGTTTTCACCGTGGAGCGCAGCGTAGTTAGTTCTTCGGCCGCTAGGGCTTCAGATAGTGCCTCAAGGGCCAGTGCAGCTGTCTTATTTTCGGCGCGGAGTGCTATGTCCGGATCACTAATAAGAGTGATGATTCCGTTGGGCCCGGGCATTTTGAGCTTCATGTACCCGTAATGGGGTATGGCTTGGAAGATTGTAAACGCCTCCCTCCCTAATAGAGCATGGTATCTGCTGCTGAACGGGGCCACTTGGAATGTAATTTCTTCGGACCTGTAAATATCCGGCGTGGCGAATACCACGTCTAGTGTGATTTTTCCGGTGCAACATGCTTCCCGACTGGGGATGATTCCTCTAAAGGTTGTGCTGCTTTGCTTAACGCGGCTCCAGTCTATTTCCATCTTTTGAAGAGTCTCCTCATAGATGAGTTTTAATCCACTACCGCCGTCCATGAGTACCTTGGTGAGTCAAAAGCCGTCCATGATTGGATTGAGGACCAGTGCGGCTGGTACTCGGGCTGTTCGGAATTTAGGTTCGTCACTGGCATTGAAGGTAATAGCCGTGTTGCTCCAAGGATTTATTTCTGCTATGTGGAAGATTTCGGACATGCTGCGGAGTGTTCGCTTCCGTCTATTATTTGGCACGAAGGTCTCAAAGACTGTTAAGACCATATTATTGTCCTCGGGGTGGTGCTCTGTGGTTTTTGGGAGGAGTAGATCCTCACCACTTTTGTCCACCTGCCGGAGTATCCAGCATGCTCTAAGGCTGTGCGTTGGTATCGCATCCGCTGTACTATGAATTTTGCAGGCTCCGTTGAGCCATCCCTCCAGTATGGTTCCTTGCCCCGTAGAGGGCTTTTGCTTTTTGGTAGTTAACCTTGGTGTATTGTGATAATGCACCCTTTTATGTCGGACTGGGTTTGTATTCAGGGCCGGATTATCCCAAAATTTTATTTCGATTTTCCAGGGGCTTTCCATCGCACAATACTTTCGTACTATGGACACCAAGTCGGCAAAGCGTGTAATTTCGCGACGACTTATGGTGTTGAGGATTCCCTTGTCCGTGCAATTATTGCAGAAGAATGAAATTGCGTCTTCCTCGCGGCAGTCCTTTATCCTGTTCTTGACCAGGAGGAATCTGGCCCAGTAATGGTGTACTATTTCTTCAGGCTCTTGCCTAATTTGGGATAGATCGCGTATGTTTGGGTGGGTGGGTGGAATTGAATCCGAATCCTCACCCAATCTGAGGCTCAGTGGCCAAGGAGTTTCCGAACTCGAAAGTTTGGATTCTTGGATGTTTTTCGGTAAATCTAGCCCGCTGGCTGATTCTGGGTTCAGGCTTTGAGTGACATCCTCCCCTCCGCGGGTATCCGGCTTGGAGGGATCGGGAATCCGGACGTAACTAGTCCTTAAGATAGATGAAGGATTGCCGCATTGTTCTTCCATCACTACAACGTGATGGGTGACCTGGGGAGAGTTAATTTCTCTCAGATCGGGTTTAAGCCCAATCTCATCGTAGTCTGTAGCGACTCCCAGGGCGGCGATGCGATCCAAGAGCTCGTTTAGGGAAGAGAGCTCCGTTGGATCTAACTGTTCGACGAGTTCCAAGTTGATGTGAAGACTGCTTTCAATGACCCGAGAAGTCATCGTCGGCGCAGCGGCCGAACAGGCGATCATAAGAAAACCACCTAGCCGGAGAGTTTGGCCGATAGCCAGAGCTCTCTCAGTGATAGTACCATATTTAAAGATGGGACGAGACATCCTTCCTGGTGGCGACGGCACAGCGGAACTCTCAATGAAAGCACCACTGTCGGTGTCAAAACCGACGGATCTCGGGTAGGGGGTCCCAAACCGTGCGTCTAGGCCGGATGGTAACAGGAGGCAGGGGACACGATGTTTTACCCAGGTTTGGGCCCTCTTGATGGAGGTAAAACCCTACGTCCTGCTTGATTAATATTGAAGATATGTGTAGTACAAGAGTAGATCTACCACGAGATCAGAGAGGCTAAACCCTAGAAGCTAGCCTATGGTATGATTGTATGTTGTGATTGTTGTCCTACGGACTAAAACCCTTTGGTTTATATAGACACCAGAGAGGGTTAGGGTTACACAAGGCTGGTTACAAAGGAGGAGATATCCATATACGTATTGCCTAGCTTGCCTTCCACGCCAAGTAGAGTCCCATCCGGACACGAGACGAAGTCTTCAATCTTGTATCTTCATAGTCTAACAGCTCGGCCAGCGGAGATAGTCCGGCTATCCGGAGACCCCATAATCCAGGACTCCCTCACTCACCGAATGCGCTTCGCGCTTAGCCCGCGGTCCTCGGTGAGGGAGGGAGGGACCTCGGCGCCCTTGAACAGCACCTTCCAGACGTCCTTGTGCGTTGTGTCGAAGAGCTCGCTCAGAGTCTGGTGCTGGGCCGGGTCAAACTCCCACAAGTTGAAGTCCCGTTGTTGGCACGGGAGGATCCGGCGGATGAGCATGACCTGGATTATATTGACAAGCTTGAGCTTCTTGCCGGCCATATTCCGGATACATTTCTAGAGTCCGTCCAGCTCTACAGATGAACCCCAGGACATGCCCTTCTCTTTCCAGGAGGTGAGCCGCGTGGGGATTCCGGATGGAAACTTGGGGGCAGCCACCGATTTGGCGTCGCGCAACTCGGTGATGTAGAACCACGCCGATTGCCACCCCTTTATGGGCTCCACGAAGGAGCCTTCAAGCCATATAACGTTGGGCATCTTGCCCACCATGGCTCCGCCGCATTCTGCTTGTTGGCCGCCCACCACCTTCGGCTTGATATTGAAGGTCTTTAACCACAGGCCGAAGTGGGGACGGATGCGGAGGAAAGCCTCACACACGATGATGAACACCGAAATGTTGAGGACGAAGTTCGGGGCTAGATCATGGAAGTCCAGCCCGTAGTAGAACCTAAGACCACGGACGAATGGATGGAGGGGAAACCCCAGTCCGTGGAGGAAGTTGTGGAGGAAGACTACCCTCTCGTGAGGTTCAGGGGTAGGAACGATCTGCCTCGCGGCGGGCAGCCGATGCGCGATATTCGCGGCCAAGTATTCGGCTCCGCGCAGCTTCTTGATGTGTCCCTCCGTAACGGAGGAAGCCATCTGAGGGAGTCCTGGATAAGGGGGTGTTCGGATAGCCGGACTATACCTTCAGCCGGACTCCTGGACTATGAAGATACAAGATTGAAGACTTCGTCCCGTGTCCGGAAGGGACTTTCGTTGGCGTGGAAGGCAAGCTTGGCGATACGGATATTCAAATCTCCTACCATTGTAACCGACTTTGTGTAACCCTAACCCTCTCTGGCGTCTATATAAACCGGAGGGTTTTAGTCCGTAGGAGAACATACACAACAACAATCATACCATAGGCTAGCTTCTAGGGTTTAGCCTCTCTGATCTCGTGGTAGATCTACTCTTGTACTACCCATATCATCAATATTAATCAAGCAGGACGTAGGGTTTTACCTCCATCGAGAGGGCCCGAACCTGGGTAAAACTTCATGTCCCTTGCCTCCTGTTACCATCCGGCCTAGACGTACGGTTCGGGACCCCCTACCCGAGATCCGCCGGTTTTGACACCGACATTGGTGCTTTCATTGAGAGTTCCTCTGTGTCGTCGCCATCAGGAAGGTTGCCTCGCCCCGTCTTTAAAGACGGCACCGTTGCTAAGGGAGCTTTGGCTGTCGGCCAAACCCTCCGGCTAGGTGGTTTTCTTATGACCGCCTGTTCGGCTTCTGCGCCGACGATGACCTCTCGAGCCATCGAAAACAATCTTCATGTCAGCTCGGAACTTGCCGAGCAGTTAGATCCAATGGAGCTCTCCGCCATAAACGAGCTCTTGGATCGCTTCGCCGCCCTGGGAGTCACTACGGATTACGACCAGATTAGGCCTAAACCCGATCTGAGAGAGATTAACTCTCCCCAAGTCACCCATCACGTTGCCGTGGTAGAGGGACAGTGCGACGACACCTCATCTATCTTAAGGACTTGTTACGTCCGGATTCCCGATCTCTCCAAGCCGAATACCCGCGGAGGAGAGGATATCACTCAAGACCTGAGCTTAGAGTCAGGCGACAGACTGGATTCATTGGACAACATCCAGGAATCCAAATTTTCGAGTTCAGAAATTCCTCGGCCTCTGAGCCTTAGATGGGGTGAGGCTTTGGATTTAATTCCACCCACCCACCCGAACATTAGCGATCTATCCCAAATTAGCCAAGAGCCCGAAGAGACAGTACATCATTACTGGGCCAGATTCCTCCTGGTTATGAACATGATAAATGACTGCCACGAGGAAGACGCGATTTCACTCTTCTGCAATAATTGCACGGACAAGGGAATCCTCAACGCCATAAGTCGCCGTGATATCACACGTTTTGCTAACTTGGTGTCCATAGTACGAAAGTACTATGTGATGGAAAGCGCTTGGAAAACCGAAATAAAATTTTGGGACAATCCGACCCTGAATGCAAACCCAGTCCGAAATAAAAGGGTGCATCATCGCCAGACACCCGGGTCAAAAACCAAAATGCAAAAACCCTCTACAGGGCATGGAACCGTATTGGAAGGATGGCTTAATGGACCCTGTAAAATTCATAGTACAGAGGACGCCACACCAACTCACAGCCTTAGAGCATGCTGGATACTCCGGCAGGTGGCCAAAATTGGCGAAAATCTCCTAATTCCGGAGGCCACAGAAAGCCACCCCAGAGACACCAATACGGTATTAACAGTCTTCGAGACTTTCACATCAAATAATAAGCGAAAAAGGACACTCCGCAACCTTGCCGAAGTCTACCAAGTAGCAACAATAAATCCATGGAGTGACACGGCTATTACCTTTAACGCCAGTGATGAACCTAAATTCCGAACAGCCCGAGCACTAGCCGCATTGGTCCTCAGTCCAATAGTGGACGACTTTTGTCTTACCAAGGTACTCATGGACAGCGGCAGCGGATTGAACCTCATTTATGAGGAAACCCATCAAAAAATGGAAATAGACTGGAACTGCATTGAGCGAAGCAGCACAACCTTTAGAGGAATAATCCCCAGTTGGGAAGCGCGCTGTACAGGAAAAATCACACTAGATGTGGTGTTCGGCACGCCGGATAATTACAGGTCCGAAGAGGTCACGTTCCATGTGGCTCCGTTCAGCAGCGGTTATCACGCTCTGCTAGGGCAGGAAGCGTTTACAATCTTCCAAGCAATACCCCATTACGGGTACATGAAGCTCAAGATGCCCGGGCCCAACGGGATCATCACTCTCGCTAGTGATCCGGACATAGCACTCCGCGCCAAAAACAAGAAAGCCGCACTGGCCCTTGAGGCACTATCCGAAGCCCTAGCGGCCGAGGAACTGACTGCGCTGCGCTCCACGGTGAATAGAGACGACGTGGTACTTGACAAAAGATCCAAGTCCACCTCCTTTAAACCGGCGGACGAAATAGTCAAATTCCAGGTCCATCCAATGGACCCCAATAAAACAGCTTCCATCGGGGCACATTTAAACCCTGATGTAGATGCCGCACTGCGAGAGTTCCTATGAGAGAACTGGGACATTTTCGCCTGGCACCCTTCAGACATGCCAGGAATCCCACACAGGCTGGCCGAGCACAGCTTAAATATCCTAAAAGAATTCAAACCTGTCAAGCAAGCTCTTCGGCGTTTTTCCGAACCTAAGAGACAGGCCATGGGAGAAGAGCTAGCAAAGCTATTGGAGGCCGGATTCATCAGAGATATAAAACATCCGGACTGGCTAGCAAACCTGGTGATGGTACCAAAGAAGGACAGATCCTGGCGCCTATGTGTTGATTTTAAGGACCTTAACAAGGCTTGCCCAAAGGATCCCTTCCCACTCCCCCGCATCGATCAAATTATCGACGCTACCGCAGGACACGATTCGTTGTGTTTCCTCGACGCATATTCTGGCTACCATCAAATCAAGATGGCAGAACCAGACCAAGCCGCAACGGCATTCATCACACCATACGGCCCATTCTGCTTCACCACAATGCCCTTCGGGCTCAAAAACGCCGGCGGAACATATCAGCGCATGATTCAGACATGTCTGGCAAACCAGATCGGCAAAACAGTGGAGGCATATGTAGATGATGTGGTCGTCTAAACAAGACATGTCGAATCTCTAGTAGACGACTTGAGGCTCACATTCGATAACCTCCGAACATACGACATCAAGCTCAACCCGGAAAAATGCGTTTCCGGCGTTCCAGCCGGAAAGATCTTGGGCTTCATTGTATCCGGTAGAGGAATTGAAGCAAATCCAGCCAAGATCCGGGCTCTGTCGCAACTAGATATCCCAAAGGACCTCAAACAAATACAAAAGTTAACCGGATGCATGGCGGCTCTAAGCCGCTTTATCTCCCGCTTGGGAGAAAAGGCCCTACCCCTTTACCGCCTCCTTCGGCGCACCGAACACTTCGAATGGACGGATGCAGCCACGGCCGGACTCGACGAAATAAAAGCCATATTGGCAACAAACCCAGTCCTGGCCGCGCCAAACACTGGCGAACCAATGCTATTGTACATTGCAGCAACACATCAGGTTGTAAGCGTAGTACTCGTCATCAAACGAGAAATGGACGGACACAAATTCCCCCTTCAAAAGCCGGTCTATTATGTGTCCACTGTCCTCACTCCTTGCAAATCACGATACCCGCATTATCAAAAGATTGCATACATGGTATTCATGGCATCCCGGAAGCTACGACACTACTTTCAAGAGTGTTCAATAACAGTAGCCTCGGAAGTACCAGTTAACGACATTATAAACAACCGTGACGCAACGGGCCGGATTGCAAAATGGGCCATTGAGCTCCTCCCGTTCGACATAACTTATAAGCGACGGCGTGCCATCAAGTCGCAAGTCTTGGCCGACTTCGTCACAGAATGGACGGAGGCCGAACTCCCCAAAGAGTACGGCACATATTCAAATTGGATCATGCATTTCGACGGCTCCAAGATGTTGGCCGGACTGGGGGCTGGCGTCTTTTTGACGTCCCCCACAGGAGACACAGTTCAATACGTACTCCAGATTATGTACACGGACTCCAACAATGTAGCCGAATATGAGGCCCTTCTACATGGTCTCCGGATGGCAGTATCCATGGGCATTCAACGCCTAGAGGTGCGCGGGGACTCGAACCTTGCAATATCCCAAATAAACGGAGACTTCGATGCCAAGGATCCAAAAATGGCAGCTTACCGCAACGCCGTCCTAAAAATGTCAGCTCGGTTCGAAGGGCTTGAATTCCACCATGTAGCTCGGGAAAATAATCAGGCGGCAGATGTCCTAGCACGCATCAGCGCAAAACGCGATGTAGTCCCCCCTAACATCTTCTTGGAAAGGTTGTTCAAGCCATCTGTAGTATGGGAAGGGGAGCCAAACAATAACAGCCCGGACCCAACCGCACTGCTCGACACCAAACATTCCGACACAATCGAAGGCTCTGCCAATGAAATAACACCTTCAGCCCACATAATAATGGCCGTTATCGCCCCGTGGACGGAACCATTCCTCGCCTACCTTATTAGGTAGGAACTCCCCGAGGACCAAAATGAGGCACGCTGCATAGTGCGGCGATCCAGAGCCTACAAAGTCCACGAGGGAGAGCTTTATAAGAAAAGCACTACCGGAGTCCTTCAAAGGTGCATCTCTGAAGAGGAAGGGCGGAACCTCTTGGCTGAAATTCATGCCGGACTTGGCGGTCATCACGCTGCAGCTCGGTCCCTTGTGAGCAAGGCCTTCCGCACAGGCTTTTACTGGCCGACGGCCCGGGCAGACGCCCAGGACTTAGTCCAACGATGCACCGGTTGCCAGCTCTTTGCAAACCAAAGCCATGTGCCACCCACCGCCCTCCAAACTATCCCCATCACTTGGCCCTTCACGGTCTGGGGGCTTGACATGGTTGGACCCCTTAAAGGCGGAACCCACAAGTAAAAATACTTACTGGTCATGGTGGATAAGTTCACCAAATGGATAGAAGCCAAGCCTGTTAAGACGGCCGAATCCGGACCTGTGATAGACTTTATATCCGGGGTTGTACACCGTTACGGCGTCCCCCACAGCATCATCACTAATAACGGCACGAACTTTACGGCCGACGAGGTAAAACTCTGCTACAAAAACATGGGCATCAAGCTCGATTATGCTTCCGTCTATCACCCACAAACTAACGGCCAGGTCGAACGTGCAAATGGTCTTATCATGAGCGGCATCAAACCCAGATTAGTGCGGTCCCTCAAGGAATCTAACATGCACTGGGTAGAGGAGCTCGACTCCGTACTCTGGGGGCTGCGGACCATGCCGAATCGCACCATCGGATACACACCATTCTTTATGGTGTACGGCGCAGAGGCAGTTTTGCCTTGCGACATAATTCACGACTCACCTCGAGTGCGCATGTACGAAGAAAGAGAAGCCGAGCTCGATCGGCAGGACAGTTTGGACGCATTGGAGGAGGAGCATGATGTGGCAAAAGCCCGTTCCGCATTCTATCAGCAGCAGGCTCGAAGATACCAAAGCAGAGAAGTACGGGCCAAAAATTACAACATTGGTGAATTAGTTCTATGCCTGCCAGAAAAGAAAAAGGACAAACTCAAGCCCAAGTGGGAAGGACCCTTCATAATTGACCAAGTC
The DNA here is from genome assembly GCF_002162155.2 of Triticum dicoccoides. Lineage (NCBI taxonomy): Eukaryota > Viridiplantae > Streptophyta > Magnoliopsida > Poales > Poaceae > Triticum > Triticum dicoccoides. Next base: position 71,227,151 of record NC_041390.1, on the reverse strand, counting down.
CTGACTGGTGGAGCGTACCGCCTGCGAAATGCATTGGATAACCGACTCGAGCCGAACCCATGGAACGCAGCCCGTCTCCGAAGATTCTATGCCTAGCGCCGGACTCTGTGTTCGTCTCCTTCCTCTGTCCATTTTTATATACTTTCTGTCTTACATTCCTCTTCTCTCTCTCTCTCTCTCTCTCTCTCTCTCTCTCTCTCTCTCTCTCTCTCTTATAGCCTTTAAAAGCTCATAAAGTGACGCGCTATCCCCGGTCATTAAACCTGGGGGCTTCTTTAAACAGAAGCTTATTTATATGGGCTTCATGCCCAACACATGTGTCACACTTCCGCATGTACCTTTTATTCACCATTATATGCATCGATATGACTTAAGTTTTGGCCAAGCTGGGTTGCCTGGCTCCTGTGCTTGACCCTACGTTCCTGATTGTTCGGCTAGGTGGTAAGGGGAGCACCTCTGCGATTGTTACTGCCGGGTCAGCCGAACGTGTACCTCAGACTGGGTGAAGCCGAAAGCTAGCGTTCTTAAGGGAATATTCAGTCGGTGAACTAAAGATGATCTTTTTTTATTTTTATCTATACGCCCCCAGATGTTTTTCCTGCGTTTCTTTTCGCAGCATGGACATGCACCTTAGGGCATGCCTCCCAGGGAAAGGAACCCCTAGCGGAACTATTCTCCCTGGAAGATGTTTATTACTAACCATGTAATATAACATAACTAGTCGGGCACTTGTCTGTTCACGCACTAATGACCCCTACGCCTGGTCTCCATGCATTCCCCGGTTCCTATATAACCGCATGGGAATTCAGACACACTCCGGACCGTCAGGTCCCGAGGCTGAAGCGAAAAGGTCGGCCATGACAAATGATCTACAATCCGGCTAGAAGGCATTATAAATGTCAATTAAATTACATAGTCATTTTGACTGATTGTATTCCTCTTCAATACCATCTAACAGGCTGTCTAATTTACAGTCCTACTAGGAATACTTTGCAGCCAACTCTACTTGGCCGTATACTAAGCTTACAGGGATCTCCTTCCCATCGGGCCCTACAGGATTGACCTCGGCCATGTGGTTGGGGTCAGCCTTTGTGTACCGCGTCTTCACCATGGCCCAGGCCTCCCTAGCGCCTTGACGGCAGGCCGATATCTTCCACAATCGGAAGCGCCACCGTGCTCCCTTTAGCTTCTCCGCAAGCTCTCCAAGACTTTCGGGCATGGAGACAGATGGCCACAGGGCCTGGGCGACGCCTTGCATCGACTGCCAAACTCGATCGAGCAGTTGCGAGAGCTCGGGAAGAAGTTCACCCGTAGAACCGGGCATCTCCTCTGCAGGACGACCTGTTAGCACACCTACAGACATTGCTCTGTTAGTCGACTTCCCCGCCAAACTTTCTTTCAAAGGTTCGTTCAAGCACTTACTAAATATGCCGTGCCAAAGCCGTTGATTCTCCTTTACGGAGTCTGACAGCTGGGCACGAACATCTTTCAGCTCGACGCCCAGCTTGGTGTTGGCATCTTGGAGATTGTTCTTCTCCCGCCTCACCTTTGTCAGCACCTTTTCACCAGCCTTTAGCTGGCGTAGGAGGTGTTGCCTTTCCGGATTCAATCCGGCGCCATCTGCAATTTCATTTGTCAGATTCGCACCCATGCCGTGCTTCACAAAATACTTATCTTTCGAAGTGTATATTACCAGATGGGGTCTCCTTGGGCTCCCCTGCTGCGGCTAGTGCGGCCTCAAGTTGGGCTTTGCACTCTTCCAGCTCCTTGGACAGTAGGGAATTCTTTTCTGTAAGAACCTGCATAACAAATGATCCTTAAATAAGTTATTCTAACTGTTTCAAGTCTCGGGGGCTACTGGTATATATATATATATATATAATTACCAAAATTTTCTTACCTGTATCTCTTTTACATATTGCTCCTTCGCTCTGGCTAGACCATTTTGAGCGGCACAGAGGTACGCATCTCCCGAGTTGAAGGCATCTAACGCCCCTTGGGAGAAACAAGCGTCGCAAAGAATTGTCCGGCGACGTCTGTGGTTCATGGCACTCTCCACCTCAGAATTGGTGGCAGACAATCCGTCCACATCCTCCGTCGGAGGACCGGCTGGCGCGTGCCTTGCGTTCGCCTCCACCTCCGGACCAGGCTTTGGAGCCTGGCTGGTGGAGGCGCGATTGGCAGCCTCTCCAGATATAGTCCGGCGAGGTCTCTTTGTCCTGAAGAGAGCACGAGTGTCAATGTGCCTCGAAGGTATAACACCTGGGATAAGGGGGCACGCCATACCTTTGCGCTGACGCCTCGGTGCGGACTGCACTTCTTTTCTGCCCACGGGGCCCTGCGGCCCCTCGTTGGCTTGTCGCCGCAGGTTCGGCCTTCTGCCTCAAAAACCTCCCCTGCAAAGCTCGGTTGTAATCAGGAAACTGAAAACACGAGAGGGCGGACAGCTATTTGGGGTACTGGGACTTTGATCTCAGTTACCTGGGAGGCCGGGATTAGCCCCGGGTAATCGGCCGTAATGGCCACCAAGGCATTATCCTTGCTCAATTGATGGAACACTTCATCAATCAGCTCCACAAATATGTCCGGATCCTCTTGAGAGGCCGGGTCGAGGGACCGTCCTGGGTCCTCGGGTTGTGGAGGAGGGCTGCTTATTTCCTTAACAGCCCGGCGCAGTTCCTGCGTTGAAGTTGTCAGACTGAATATTTAACAATGGGAATACAAAACAGATGGGCAAGTAAATGCGACCGCTTACCCAGCTTGGGGATTGTGCATAGAGAATCCACCCAGTGGGTTGACGCGGAGGAATTCCTCCTCTTCTCCCTTATACAAAGTGGACAAGATCTTTAGTAGAGGGGCAGCTGAATCCGGCCCCTTATGGCCGTAGCGGGTGGCGTCGTCCTCCCCGTTGAAGTCCCACATGGGGTGGCTTCTATACTGAAGCGGCTGCACCCCTCGCATGATGCATTCGGCCATAACCCCGATCATGGTTAGTCCGGAATGGGCTAACAATCTTATTTGGCCCATCAGGTAAATGATGTCCCTGTCACTTTCCCTCTGAGGGCTGCGTGGACGCCAGCTTAGGCGCTTCTTTAAGGGAACACTATCAAATTCAGGGAGGCCGATCCGGACAGGATCCGGCAGCGGGACGTCTTCTATATAAAACCATTCCGAGGGCCAGTCTTCGGACGCCTTCTTTGGGGTTCCGGACAGATATCCGGTCCCGTCGATGCGCCACACTTCGGCTCCGCCCGCTTGATACATTGACCCCTCCTTAGAGCGGGGCACAAGGCAGAATAACCTTTTCCATAGCCCGAAATGAGCCTCGACGCCCAAAAACAGCTCGCAGAGGGCTACGAAGCCTGTGATATGCAATACGAAGGCAGGCGTGAGATTGTGTAGCTGGAGGCCGTAGAACTCCAGCAGCCCCTGGAGAATTGGGTGGATTGGAAACCCGAGCCCCCTTATTAAATAAGGGACCAGGCATACCCGCTCTCCTTTGGAGGGATTGGGGGCATTCTCCGCTTGCTTTCCGTCGTTGTAGACGGCAAGACCGGCTCGAACCGGGATCATGTAGGCTGGGGGAAGAAATCCCTTGGTCTGGAGCATCACTAGCTCGCTATGCGGGATGGAGCATCTCTCCCAATATCTAGGCTGAGGGCTGGAAGGGCGAGAGGAGGAGTTGCGACGGCTGGCCATGGTGGAATGGACCTTTGTCGGATGCGCTCTGATGAACACTCGCGAAGGGGGGAAGATGTGGTTTGTATCTAAATCCTCGTCCCCTTAAATAGGGTAGCTCATTTACGCGGCTAGGGGTGTGAATGTAAAAACACTCAGACTTTTCATATTCGTTTGACACGTGGGAAGCGGCCATTATTGGGCGTAGAAGCCAAGGAGCGCAACATCTACAAGAAACCGAACTTTATTCAATAGGTACACGAAATTTGGGGGAGAACCCGCCTTGCAATGCCGAAGACAATCTGCGCGCCGGACTCATTGTCATTGAAGCCTGGTTCGGGGGCTACTGAAGGAGTCCTAGATAAGGGGGTGTTCGGATAGCTGGACTATACCTTCAGCCGGACTCCTGGACTATGAAGATACAAGATTGAAGACTTCGTCCCGTGTCCGGAATGGACTTTCCTTGGAGTGGAAGGCAAGCTTGGCGATACGGATATTCAGATCTCCTACCATTGTAACCGACTTTGTGTAACCCTAACCCTCTCTGGTGTCTATATAAACCGGAGGGTTTTAGTCCGTAGGACAACATACACAACAACAATCATACCATAGGCTAGCTTCTAGGGTTTAGCCTCTCTGATCTCGTGGTAGATCTACTCTTGTACTACCCATATCATCAATATTAATCAAGCAGGACGTAGGGTTTTACCTCCATCGAGAGGGCCCGAACCTGGGTAAAACTTCGTGTCCCTTGCCTCCTGTTACCATCCGGCCTAGACGTACAGTTCGGGACCCCCTACCCGAGATCCGCCGGTTTTGACACCGACACCATCCATTTGCCTCACGCTCCGGACATGATTGGAGAAGGTTGAGGGGAAGGATGTGGCCTTGGGCGTTGGAGCTCGAGTGTGCAAGAATGGATGAGCAAGGAGGAAGAAGGCGTGGGTTGAAAAAGGTTAAACCTTGTCCCTTTATAAGGGCGGTCAAAACCATGCGCCCCCACTAGCCTGGTAAAACTCACTTATCTCCCAAGTGCCGTAATCGATGGAGCGGTTGAGTTACCCACGCCCGTATTGATGAGAATCCCGTAATAAGGGGAACACGATCTCTGCTTTGACAAGACGTGTCAAAAAACTGCCTCGCGTTATGTGCGGGGCTAGTTAAAGGAAACGGTTCGAATAATCACCGGGCCATGGCTTAATGTCATGTTGCCAAAACAAGTCAGCAGATTAGATTTGTGGAAATATTATTCTCTCTACGGTGGTATGTGGATCTTATTTTGCAGGGTCAGACACTATCCTTGTATTCAAATTCTTCCATGGTGTATTCGGAGGAGGAACCCGCCTTGCAATGCCGAAGACAATACTGCGCGCCGGACTCATCGTCATTGAAGCCTGGTTCAGGGGCTACTGAGGGAGTCCTGGATTAGGGGGTCTCCGGACAGCCGGACTATATCCTTTGGCCGGACTGTTGGACTATGAAGATACAAGATTGAAGATTTCGTCTCGTGTCCGGATGGGACTCTACTTGGCGTGGAAGGCAAGCTAGGCAGTACGGATATGGATATCTCCTCCTTTTAACCGACCTTGTGTAACCCTAACCCTCTCTGGTGTCTATATAAACCAGAGGTTTTTAGTCCGTAGGACAAGATACAATCATACCATAGGCTAGCTTCTAGGGTTTAGCCTCTCCGATCTCGTGGTAGATCAACTCTTGTAATACCCATATCATCAAGAATAAATCAAGCAGGACATAGGGTTTTACCTCCATCAAGAGGGCCGAACCTGGGTAAAACATCGTGTCCCCTGCCTCCTGTTACCATCCGCCTTAGACGCACAATTCGGGACCCCCTACCCGAGATCCGCCGGTTTTGACACCAACAACAGCCTTTATAACTCAATAAAACATTGTTTTTACAATGGGAATACATGTCACTAGAATATAATATTCTTCGAGCGCCGAGCCTCTATTGAACGAGCGCCTTCAAGGACTTCTTCAAAGTAGTGCTCGGCAGGTACTCGGCCTACTGCCGAACTCTGGGTTGCAATAGCAGTGGCCTCCATCTCTGCCCAGTATGTCTTGACACGGGCAAGTGCCATACGCGCACCCTCTATGCACACCGACCTCTTCATAGCATCAATGTGCGGCACAGCACCAAGGAACTGTTGCACTAGACTAAAATAACTATTCGGCCTTGGCCCCTCTGGCCACAGATGATCCACAACAGACCTCATGGCAAGCCCGGACAACCTATGGAGCTCGGCCCACTCGGTCATTCGCTCATTCAATAGCAGCGGACGCACTGGAACATGGAACTGTGACCAGAACAGCCTTTCCACTTCACGATCTTTTTGATCTTTGAAGTACTCGGCCGCATCAGCAGCACTGGCTGCCAAATCCACGTATACGTCTGCAGAACTCCGTAGTTGATCAAGAGGGGCATACTTAGGATCTCTGAACTTCGTCTATAACAAAAATGGCTTCCCAGCCGCAATATCCCCAGCTTGACGCAGCTCCTCCTTCGCCGCTCTGATTTTAGAGCAGGCTTCCTTGGATGCTACCATGGCCTTCCCTAGGTCCACCGCCTTCACCCGGCCTTCTTCTTCTTCAAGAAGCTGGTAATGGTCGGCGGCATCTTTCAACTCAACGGCCATCTTGGCTATTTTTTCCTTGCTTTGACAATGCGCAGCCTGGTCGGCCCTCAGCTCTTCGACCGCTTTTAGAGCGGCCGCATCACTATTCCTGGCTTGTTCCTTGGCTCGGGCAAGTTCCGCCCAAAGGGTCTCCACAGTGGCGGCTCCATCTGCAGTCACAACATATTAAAGATACTAGCATCATGCTCCTCTTACTATGTGTTGATCACTAGAGAAATCACATACCCTATGCCTCGTCGAGCCGCTTGTTGACAAGCACGATGTGGACATCTGCCGCATCAAGTTGCCGCTTCAGCTTGGCAAACTCACCAGTCCGGCGAGCCACCAGACCTTCAGCCATCTGCACATAAAGGCAGCCTGATTATTACCTGGGACTATGATCCTCTGTTCGCCGCCATTCTCGACGGCAACCAGAGTCTTAGGGGCTACTCTCTGCATAGGGCACACCCAACGTGTGCGGTACTGTCAAAAACATACACTATTCCACGTACCTCAAAGCCTTTTAGCACACTCATAGAAGCTTCATGCAACCCGCTTTCGGTGGATGAAATCCTCTCAATCACCGTACCCATTAGCGTACGATGTGCTTCTGAGATGGCCGCTTGCTCCAGAAGATCCTTCAGTGCGTCCGATCGCACACCGGACAGTTCCGGACTCTTTCTGTTGATCTCTTTAGGAGCCGAATACTAAGGACTTCGGGTGGCCGAAGGATTACCCTCTGGCCTTGGCAGATTAGGAGAAACCCTCCGCGACGACACTTCAGGGTTGCCTGCCTCATGAGGCGGGGTGGCATGGGGAGGTGTTTCGCTCTCCATCATCTCCGGAAGAAGATCCCCCGAAGACGAACTATGTCGAGAAGGGCTACGATCCGAACTACATGATATATGCTTCAGTTATTGTCTTCAGAAATAATGCAGGATATTTTTGCTATTAAAGTACTTTTTGTTTACTTACAGCTCGGTAGAGGGCTGACCCCCTTGCGGGCACTGTGCGGCAAGAGTCCGAGGTAGGACCCTCTGGCGAAGATTTCTTCCCCCGTTTGGAAACCTTTGTTTCCGAGTCTTCAGAGGTGGTCCTCTTCCTTCCTTGGGGAGAGGGAATTTCAGATTCCTCTCCCTGGTTATCCTCCTTCGTGGAGGCGCTAATTCCCCCGGTTTGGATGAATGATGAGGGAGGCCTGCTTTCAGCCTCTTTATTCCCCCTCTTTATCTTCCCCTGAGGGCACCTGATAAGGCACTGGCTCGAGCATTCTGGCTAGTACTGGATTGGCCGAGCCTTCGGGAAGGGGGGCCGAACACCTGATCATCTTCACCTTTGTTACCCAGTCCTGGTCAAAGAGCGACTTTTCGGAATGATGTTGTGATAAATAAAAATACAGTGTGTTCGGCCATGGGGTTACTTACTTGGGTATCTGGGCGATTACAGCTCAGGCCTGCATCTTCGGTGGTGTCCAGACACTTTATTTGTGGTCCGAAGAACAATTTGTACATCCCTTCGAGCGTCATGCCGAGGAAGTGCTGAATAGTTTGCGGTCCTTCCGGGTTGAATTCCCACATGAGGAGGAAGTGAGAGATGAACACAACACTCTCATTGGGTTCGGGAGTGGAGATGACCTGCCCTCGGGCAGGCAGCCTGTGCGATATTTCGGCGGTCAGATACCTGGCCTCTCTTAGCTTCTTGATGTCTTGCTCTGTGACAGAGGAAGGCATCCACCGACCTTGAAGGTTGGATCCAGACATGGTTGAAGGTCCGAAGCGCCTGACCTGAGCCTTGGGTGTTGGAACTTCAGGCGGGGGAAGGATTCAATTGAATACGAGAGGGAAAAAAGGACGGGCCTTGGCCTCTTTATAAAGAGAGTGAATATCAAGCGTCCTCCTCGTGGTCGTTTGGGACTTGCCTAAAATCAAGGAGTCATACCAACAGGCACGATTGGGTTACCCACGTCCGTATTGATAAGAATCCCGTAATAAGGGGGACACGATCTCTGCTTCGACAAGACATGTCGAAAAAACTGCCTCGCGATATGTGTAGTGCTGGTTGAGAAAAGCGGTTTGAATAATGATCAGACCGTGGTGTGATGTCATGCTGCCAAATGTGTCAGCAGATTAGATTTGTGGAAATATTATTCTCTCTACGGTGCTATGTGGAACTTGTTTTGCAGAGCCGGACACTATCCTTGTGTTCAAAATCTTCTGTGGAGTATTCGGAGGAGGAACGCGCCTTGCAATGCCGAAGACAAATCTGTGCGCCGGACTCATCATCATTGAAGCTTGGTTCAGGGGCTACTGAGGGAGTCCTGGATTAGGGGGTATCCGGACAGCCAGACTATATCCTTTGGCCAGACTGTTGGACTATGAAGATACAAGATTGAAGACTCCGTCCCGTGTCCGGATGGGACTCTCCTTGGCATGGAAGGCAAGCTTGGCAATATGGATATGTAGATCTCCCTTGTAACCAACTTTGTGTAACCCTAGCCCCCTCCGGTGTCTATATAAACCGGAGGGTTTAGTCCGTAGGACAACATACAATCATACCATAGGCTAGCTTCTAGGGTTTAGCCTCTTCAATCTCGTGGTAGATCAACTCTTGTAATACTCATATCATCAAGATCAATCAAGCAGGATGTAGGGTATTACCTCCATCGAGAGGGCCCGAACCTGGGTAAACATCGTGTCCGCTGCCTCCTGTTACCATCCGCCTTAGATGCACAGTTTGGGACCCCCTACCCGAGATCCGCCGGTTTTGACACCGACACCTGTACTTATATATACGTGCAACGGCACCCCATCAATACAACGACTATTGTATTGCCAAACTATCCTTCTACATGGTATCATTCCTAACCATCCTGGCCTAGGGTTAGCCGCCGCTGCCATGCCTCGTTGCGCGCGCCGCTGCCGCCACATCTCCCCCTTTTCCCTCCGCCGCTGCCGCCGCCACCACGCCTCCCTGCGCGTCGCCGCCGCCCTGTCTCCCCCTTTCCCCACCGCCATGCCTCCCTATGCGCGCCACGTCTCCCCTTTCCCCGCCGCCGCCACCCCGTGCCGCTGCCGCTTCCGCCCTGCCCCGCCGCACCATCTACAACCGCCGCCACCATGATCTTCTACGTCGCGCCGCACTCCTCCCTGCTGCCGCTACTCTCTCGCTGCCGCCGCCATCCTTCCCCGACGCCTTTGCCCACCCGCAGCCGCGATCCTCCCCGCCATTGCTGCCTACTTCCCACTTCTACGCCGCGCCATGGACTCCCCCGGTTCCTCCACTACTTGCTCATTGAACCCCTTCGCTGGGCCCGAGCCCTCCACCGCCGCCATCTGTGACCTCAACATTGAGGCCCAGGTCCCCATCCGCCTTGACAGCTCCAACACGTTGTAATATACGTGGAAGACCTACTTCAACCTCGTCTTCCGCGAGTACTATCTCACTGAGCATATCGACAGCTCCATGGACGGTGACTACATGAAGGGCGATCCGAAGTGGTCCGTCATTAGGCCATGCTCATCCGATGGTTCTATCAAACCGTCTCGAAGGAAATCTTCCACACGGCTGTCGCCGAGGACAACGATGTCTGCGCCATGCGGACCAAGATCAATGCTCTCTTCACCGATAACAAACTTCAGCGCATTGTTTTCTTGCAGCAGGAGTTCTTCTGCTGTCACCGGGACAACTCCACCATTGATGAGTACTGCATGAGGCTCAAGATGCTCGCCGATGAGCTTCACGACATCGGCGCCAAGGTCTCCTACGACCTCATGCTGACCACCCTCACCGCCGGGCCCAACAAGGGCTTCGTCAACATGGCGTTCCAACCTCACCCTGTTGCCGCAGCCCACCTTCCAGTGCATCGTCATGTACCTCAAGCTTGAGGAGCGCCAGATGACAAAGGTGAAGCAGCGGGTCCAGCACACCGCCCTCGCCGCCGGCACCACCCGCGGTGGCCCCGCCCCATCGGCCGTGCCTTGCCCACCCGTGCCCATCAGGTACTACCCGCTGCCACCCACACCACGCGTACCCCCACGCGTGCCTCCCCAGCAGTCGCAAGGTGGTGGGGGCCGGCGCAATCGGCGGGGCGGCAGGGGCCGCCGTCAGCAGCAGCAGCCGGCTCAGTGCGCTGATACGTCTCCGGCCTATCTATAATTTATGAAGTATTCATCCCATGTTTACAATAATTTTATATGGTTTTGGCATGATTTGATTAGAACTAACCCAGACTGACGTGTTTTCAGCAGAACTACCATGGTGTCGATTTTGTGCAGCAATAAAAATTCTCGGAATGGGCTAAAAATTTATGGTGTTTTTTATGGACCAAAAGAGAAACCCGAAGCACAAGAGTTGGACCAGAAGAGTCCCGAGGCGATGACAAGGTAGGGGGCGCGCCCTACCCCGGGAGGGTGCTCCTACCTTGTCGCTGCCTCGTGGACCCCCTTGACGTGAGACCGACGCCAAAAATTCCTATAATACCAAAAACCCCAGAAATAAACCTAGATCGGGAGTTCCAACTCCGCAAGCCTTTGTAGCCACGAAAAATCAATCTAGGTGCTCTCTAGCACAGCCTGCCGGAGGGGGCAATCATCACCGGAGGCCATGGAGGATGATCCCGGAGGGGGCCATCATCACCATGGAGGCCAAAAACCAGAGGGAGAACCTCTCCTCATCTAGAGAGAGGCCATGAAGGAGGAAGCACAAGAGGGAGACCCTCTCCCCCCTCTCTCGGTGGCGCCGGAGTGCCACGGGGGGAACCATCGCCGTGGTGATCGTCTTCATCAACATCACCATCTTCATCACGTTCCTCATCTCTTTTCGGCGGTCCACTCTCCCGCAACCCGCTGTAATCCCCTACTTGAACATGGTGCTTTATGCCACATTATTATCCAATGATGTGTTGTCCTCCTATGATGTTTTGAGTAGATTTCTTTTGTCCTTTGGGTTGATTGATGATCTAGATTGGTTTGAGTTGTATGTTTTATTTTGGTGTTGTCCTCTGGTGCCTTCTGTGTCGCGCACACGTGAAGGGTTCCTGCTATAGGGTGTTGCAATACGTTCATGATTCGCTTATAGTGGGTTGCTTGAGTGACAAAAGCATAAACCCGAGTAAGGGGGTTGTTGCGTATGGGATAAACGGGACTTGATACTTTAATGCTATGGTGGGTTTTACCTTAATGATCTTTAGTAGTTGTGGATGCTTGCTAGAGTTCCAATCATAAGTGCGTATGATCCAAGAAGAGAAAGTATGTTAGCTTATGCCTCTCCCTCATATAAAATTGTAATAACGACTACCGATCTTGTTAACAACTGCATAGGATAATTCCGCACACCGATCCATCATTATTCCACACTCGCTATTTATAATATATAGTAATATATTCTAAATTTATATTAACAACACCTATTTTTATATTTTAGCTCTCCGATATCATGCAAAGCTATCCTCTTCATACCCACAACGTAGTTTTATTTCTCGTTTCTAGATGGAAGCAAACGTTCGGTGTACGTAGAGTCGTATCAGTGGCAGACAGGACTTGAGAGAATATTGATCTTACCTTTAGCTCCTTGTGGGTTCGACACTCCATACTCATCACTTCCACCTTTGGAAATTGCTACAATGATTCCTTGCAGTTGGGGATTATCAAGCTCTTTTCTGGCGCCGTTTCCAGGGAGCAATAACGTGGGGTTAATATTCTCGTGTGTGCTTGTTTGCTTTCTTCACTAAGTAAATTTTGTTTTCCATTTTGTTTTTTGTTTTCTTTAGTTGTGGGTGAAACAAACAATTTTTTTAAAAGAATGCAAAATACAAAAAAGTATTTGCCTCTTATGCCTAAAAACTTTTTTCAAAAAGAGAAGTGATTGGAAGGTTGTGCATTGGAGAAGTGAGGGTCGACCTTGAACACTTGTGTTCATGATCATGGAAACAATGTAGAATTTTTCATGGTAGTTTCTCAAAAATAATTATTCCCTTGTATATATCCATTGTGTTATAAAAATAATGTGCCAAGTTTTGGTTTTAGGATGTTTAAATTGCTTGTTTGGTGTGTGCAACAGAAAAAACAAAAACTTTTGCCGTAGTATTTGAATTTTCATTTTTTACTAGAGCATGATAAAATTAAACATTACTCACTATAAAAAAACACTTCCATGATGATACGTGTTTGTCACAGTAGGTCACATTTTCTGTCATGCTTGTACATCCATGACAATTTTATGACAGAATCAATATAGTCATACATGTGCTGTCGTAGAAGTGTTCCATGACATTACCAAAATTATCATCACGGAAGTGTCCACTTCCATGACGATAAATCGCGCGTCACAGAAGTGCTTTCGTCAAGGGTGACCGACATGTGGCATCCACCGTAACGGAACGCCGTTAAGCTATCGGGTCCGGTTTTGGATCCGATAACCCGTTAACAGCCCTGACCAATGGGGATTTTCCACGTGTAAAATCATCATTGGCTGGAGGAAACATGTGTCGGCTCACCGTTGGGACAGATGTCATCCACTCATTGGACCCAAAGCGCCTATGATACGTCGACACATGGCATGGCCCAACAGAGGCCCATTCCTGTGAAAAGGCCGGCCCGTTTGACTTGGTCAAAAGGTGGCGGGTCGACCCATGGTAAGCCTGTTAATGACCTGTTCGCATATAGCCCATTTACAGCCTGCTAACCCAGGGCCCGTTTACGGCCTATCCGAATTAGGCCCAGTAGCGTCATTTGGGCCGTCCAATATAATTCCAGCCCATTTTAACTTCCGGCCCATGTATGGCCCATGACGTCTTTCAGCCCATATGAGGCCCTTAGTAAACCTCAGCCCATTAACGGCCCGTGGTAAAACTGGCCCATAATGAACAGTGTATCACTTTATACCCATTAACGGCCCATTATTCCGTTGGGCCGTTTCCATCCCATGTTATCTTTCGGCCTTCTCAGGGCCCATTTATTCTTGGGCTCATTTCCAGCATTCATTTACTTTCGGCCCGTTACTGTCATTTTCTGCTTGTGGGCCAAATTCAGCCCGTGGTTACAGTCGGCCCATTTGTGGCCCGTTAATATGTTGGGCCATTTTCATAGCATCATCAAATACGCCCGATTAATGATGACCCGTTATGGTCGGCCCATGAACGGATGATTTCAACTCCAGCCCATTTACAGCCATAATGTGGTCTATTATTGGCCCATGTTTGGCCAACCGATCATATGATCCGTAGAAGGCCCATTGATGATACGGCCCGTAGAAGGCCCATTGTGTCTACGACCCGTATAAGGCCCATTGTTTCTACGCCCTGTAGAAGGCCCATTGTTTCTACGGCCCTTAGAAGGCCCATTATTTCTACGGCCCTTAGAAGGCCCATTGTTTCTATGGCCCGTAGGAGGCCCATGTTAACTACAATAAATATCTAACCCATGGTTAAAGTGGCCTAGTTTTAAAAAAATAGGTTATTGCGTCCACTAGCAAACCGCGGAAAAAGAAATGCACTGACTACAAGAAAACAAATAAACAAGACAATAAGTTAATAAATAAGCAAGCAACTTACGCTATCCTATCACGGCCATTACACATATTACATCCATTAGGCATCAAAGTTTGCCACCAGTGCAAATATAGGGAACAAAACAACATATAAACGCCAAAGAAAAACAAGTCCATAACTTAAACCACTTCAGAAGAGCTCAAGAAACAATATCCTGGGTACCCATAATGCTGGCAAGATGCTTAACGAGCTTATTAACTTTCTCTTGTTTGGCGCTTAAATCCTCCAGCACTTGCTATTGCACCAGAAAGTATGCATCTGAATTCTGCAAGGACTTGCTCAGTCCTTCGGCTTCCTGTCGCATAACATCTGATCGATGTCTTTCAACTTGAAGTTGAGACTCAAGAAGCCGAACTGATTCAGGTAGCGAGTTCGAAGAGCTGGTGCCAGCAGTAGTAGCCAGTATCTCGAACACTACATCAAGACATGACTTTGGGGTTGTCTCAGTGTCTTCAATATAGTTTTTATCAGCTTTCTTGGAGACCAACAGGGATGTCTCACCATCTTGAACCTTATCTGCATTACTCCTTTACCATTGCATAACGGGGTACTCTTCTCCAATATTTTATCCGCGTTCTAAAAGAGAAAGAAACAAACACATCACAAGTTTACAATGCAGTATATGAAACTCATTTTAGTAAACCAGTTCAGTAGTAAGGTGGATAGGATAACAGCATGAAACAAACATATATCTATGTAGTATGGTCACTGTATGGTCTATATCATTCTAGTTTATGTTGCCAAATCAAGATAGATACAGTTCGAATCATATCTATTTAAGACAAAGCAGCATTGATACGTCCATTTTGCATCATGCTTTTATATCGATATTTATTGCATAATGGGCTATTATTACACATTATGTCACAATACTTATGCCTATTCTCTCTTATTTTACAAGGTTTACATGAAGAGGGGGAATGCCGACAGCTGGAATTCTGGGCTGGAAAAGGAGCAAATATTAGAGGCCTATTCTGCACATCTCAAAAGTCCTAAAACGTCACGGGAGCACATTTCAGAATATAAAAAAAATATTGAGCGGAAGAAGTAGTAGAGGGGGGCCACCCATCGTCCACGAGGGTGGGGGCGCGCCCTACCCCCTGGGCGCCCCCTGCCTCGTGGGCCCCCTGGTGGCTCTTCGATGCCCATCTTCTGCTATATGAGGTCTTTCATCTGAGAAAAAAATCATAAGCAAGCTCACGGGATGAAACTCCGCCGCCACAAGGCGGAACCAATCTAGGGCTCCGGCAGAGCTGTTCTGCCGGGGAAACTTCCCTCCGGGAGGGGGAAATCATCACCATCGTCATCACCAGTGATCCTCTCATCGGGAAGGGGTCAATCTCCATCAACATCTTCACCAGCACCATCTCATCTCAAACCCTAGTTCATCTCTTGTATCCAATCTTTGTATCCAAACCTCAGATTGGTACCTGTGGGTTGCTAGTAGTGTTGATTACTCCTTGTAGTTGATGCTAGTTGGTTTATTCGGTGGAAGATCATATGTTCAGATCCATTATGCATATTAATACCCCTCTGATTATGAACATGAATATGCTTTGTGAGTAGTTACGTTTGTTCCTGAGGACATGAGAGAAGTCTTGCTATAAGTAGTCATGTGAATTTGGTATTCGTTTGATATTTTGATAAGATGTATGTTGTCATCCCTCTAGTGGTGTCATGTGAACATCGACTACATGACACTTCACCATTGTTTGGGCCTAGAGGGAGGCATTGGGAAGTAATAAGTATATGATGGGTTGCTAGAGTGACAGAAGCTTAAACTCTAGTTTATGTGTTGCTTTGTAAGGGGCTGATTTGGATCCATATGTTTCATGCTATGGTTAGGTTTACCTTAATACTTCTGTTGTAGTTGCAGATGCTTGCAATGGGGGTTAATCATAAGTGGGATGCTTGTCCAAGTAAGGACAGTACCCAAGCACCGGTCCACCCACATATCAAATTATCAAAGTGCCAAATGCGAATCATATGAACGTGATGAAAACTAGCTTGACGATAATTCCCATGTGTCCTCGGGAGCGCTTTCCTTTATATAAGAGTCTGTCCAGGCTTATACTTTGATTCAAAAAGGATTGGGCCATCCTGATGCACCTTATTTACTTTTATTACTTGCTACTCGGTACAAACTACCTTATCACAAAACTATCTGTTACCAACAATTTCAGTTCTTGTAGAGAATACCTTACTGAAAACTGCTTATCATTTCCTTCTGCTCCTCGTTGGGTTCGACACTCTTACTTATCGAAAAGGCTACGATAGATCCGCTACACTTGTGGGTCATCAAGACTCTTTTCTAGCGCTGTTGCCGAGGAGTGAAGCGCCTTTGGTAGGTGGAATTTGGTAAGGAAAAATTTATATAGTGTGCTGAAATTTACTGTCACTTGTTACTATGGAACATAATCCTTTGAGGGGCTTGTTCGGGGTATCTTCACCCCGACCAGTAGAGAAAGGAGTTGCTCGTCAACCTACTGAACCTACTGAAATTTTTTACTTTGAAATTCCTTCGGGTATGATAGAGAAACTGCTAGCTAATCCTTTTGCAGGAGATGGAACATCGCATCCCGATTTACACCTAATCTATGTGGATGAAGTTTGTGGATTATTTAAGCTTGCAGGTATGCCCGATGATGTTATAAAGAAGAAGGTCTTCCCTTTATATTTGAAGGGAGATGCATTGACATGGTATAGGCTATGTGATGATATGGGATCATGGGACTACAAGCGATTGAAATTGGAATTTCATCAAAAGTTTTATCCTATGCATCTCGTTTATCATGATCGTAATTATATATATATAATTTTTGGCCTCGCGAAGGAGAAAGCATCGCTCAAGCTTGGGGGAGGCTTAAGTCAATGTTATATTCATGCCCCAATCATGAGCTCTCAAAAGAAATGATTATACAAAATTTTATGCTCGGCTTTCTCTCAGTAATCGCTCCATACTCGATACTTCTTGTACTGGATCTTTTATGATGAAGACTATTGAATTCAAATGAGATTTATTGGAGAGAATTAAACGCAACTCTGAAGATTGGGACCTCGATGAAGGTAAGGAGTCAAGTACAACACCTAAGTTTGATTGTGTTAAATCTTTTATGGATACCGATGTTTTCCGTGAATTTAGCACTAAATATGGACTTGACTCTGAGATAGTAGCTTCCTTCTGTGAATCCTTTGCTACTCATGTTGATCTCCCTAAGGAGAAGTGGTTTAAATACAATCCTCCCATTGAAGTAAAAGTAGTTGCACCTATTAAAGTTGAAGAAAAGACTATCACTTATAATGATCCTGTTGTTCCTACTGCTTATATTGAGAAACCACCTTTCCCTGTTAGAATAAAGGATCATGCTAAAGCTTCAACTGTAGTCAACAAAAGTAATATTAGGACACACAAACCCCCTGAGCAAGTTAAAGTTGAACCTAGTATTGCTATGGTTAAAGATCTCCTGGCCGATAATATTGATGGGCATGTTATTTACTTCTGCAATGAAGCTGCTAGAATTGCTAGACCTGATGCTAAAAATAAACATAGACCTGTTGTAGGCATGCCTGTTATTTATGTTAAAATAGAAGATCATTGTTATCATGGCTTATGTGATATGGGTGCTAGTGCAAGTGCAATACCTCATTCCTTATACCAAGAAATTATGCATGATATTCCACCTATTATGATAGAAGAGATTGATGTTACAATTAAGCTTGCCAATAGAGATACTATATCACCAGTTGGGATTGTTAGAGATGTTGAAGTCTTGTGTGGGGAAGTTAAATATCCTACTGATTTTCTTGTTCTTGGTTCCCCACAAGATGACTTTTGTCCCATTATATTTGGTAGACCCTTCTTGAATACTGTTAATGCTAAGATAGACTACAATAAGGATATTGTTTCTGTTGGTTTAGGGGATATGTCTCATGAGTTTAATTTTGCCAAATTTAGTAGACAACCCCGTGATGAGGAATTTCCTAGTAAAGATGAAATTATTGGTCTTGCTTCTATTGTCGTGCCTCCTACTGATCCTTTAGAACAATATTTGCTAGACCATGAAAATGATATGTATATGAATGAAAGAAGGGAAATAGATGAAGTATTCTTTAAACAGGGACCTATTCTGAAACACAACTTGCCTGTTGAAATCCCAGGGGTCCTCCTCCACCCAAGGGTGATCCTGTGTTTGAGCTTAAACCACTGCGAGATATTCTTAAATATGCTTATCTTGATGAAAAGAAGATATATCCTGTTATTATTAGTGCTAACCTTTCAGAGCATGAAGAAGAGAAATTATTGAAAACTCTGAAGAAGCACCGTGGTGATATTGGATATACTCTTGATGATCTTAAGGGCATTAGTCCCACTCTATGTCAACACAAAATAAATTTGGAGAAATACGCCAAACCAGTTATTGATCACCAACGACGGCTAAATCCTAAGATGAAAGAAGTGGTAAGAAAGGAAATATTAAAGCTCCTTGAGGCAGGTATAATTTATTCCGTTGCTGATAGTCAGTGGGTAAGTCCTGTCCATTGTGTCCCCAAGAAGCGAGGTATTACTATCGTTCCTAATGATAAAGATGAATTGATTCCACAAAGAATTATTAGAGGTTATAGGATGGTAATTGATTTCCGCAAACTAAATAAAGCTACTAAAAAAGATCATTACCCTTTGCCTTTTATTGATCAAATGCTAGAAAGATTATCCAAACATACACATTTTTGTTTTCTAGATGGTTACTCTGGTTTCTCTCAAATACCTGTGTCAGCTAAGGACCAAGAAAAGACCACTTTACTTGCCCTTTCGGTACCTTTGCTTATAGACGTATGCCTTTTGGTTTATGTAATGCACCTGCTACCTTTCAAAGATGCATGATGGCTATATTCTCTGACTTTTGTGAAAAGATTTGTGAAGTTTTCATGGATGATTTCTCTGTTTATGGATCATCTTTTGATGATTGCTTGAGCAACCTTGATCAAGTTTTGCAGAGATGTGAAGAAACTAACCTTGTCTTGAATTGGGAGAAGTGCCACTTTATGGTCAATGAAGGTATTGTCTTGGGGCATAAAATTTCTGAAAGAGGTATTGAAGTTGACAAAGCTAAAGTTGATGCTATTGAAAAGATGCCGTGTCCCAAGGACATCAAAGGTATAAAATGTTTCCTTGGTCATGCCGGGTTTTATAGGAGGTTCATTAAGGACTTCTCAAAAATTTCCCGGCCTCTGACTAACCTATTAAAAAAGATATTCCTTTTGTCTTCGATGATGATTGTGTAGAAGCATTTGAAATACTTAAGAAAGCCTTGATTTATGCACCTATTGTTCAGCCACCTGATTGGAATTTACCCTTTGAAATCATGTGTGATGCTAGTGACTGCTGTGGATGCTGTTCTAGGACAAAGAGTTGATAAAAATTAAATGTTATCCAATATGCTAGTAAAACTCTAGACAATGCCCAGAGAAATTATGCTACTACTGAAAAGGAATTCTTAGCAGTTGTATTTGCTTGTGATAAGTTCAGACCTTATATTGTTGATTCTAAAGTAACTATTCACACTGATCATGCTGCTATTAAATATCTTGTGGAAAAGAAAGATGCTAAACCTAGACTTATTAGATGGGTTCTTGTGCTACAAGAATTTGATTTGCATATTATTGATAGAAAGGGAGCTGAGAACCCCGTTGCAAACAACTTGTCTAGGTTAGAGAATGTTCTTGATGACCCACTACCTATTGATGATAGCTTTCCTGATGAACACTTAGCTGTCATAAATGCTTCTCGTACTGCTCCATGGTATGCTGATTATGCTAATTACATTGTTGCTAAATTTATACCACCTAGTTTCACATACCAGCAAAAGAAAAAGTTCTTCTATGATTTAAGACATTACTTCTGGGATGACCCACACCTTTATAAAGAAGGAGTAGATGGTGTTATTAGACGTTGTGTACCTGAGCATGAACAGGAACAGATCCTATGCAAGTGCCACTCCGAGGCTTATGGAGGACACCATGCTGGAGACAAAACTGCACATAAGGTATTGCAATCCGGTTTTTATTGGCTTACTCTCTTCAAGGATGCTCATAAGTTTGTCTTATATTGTGATGAATGTCAAAGAATTGGTAATATTAGTAGACGCCAAGAAATGCCTATGAATTATTCACTTGTTATTAAACCATTTGATGTTTGGGGCTTCGATTATATGGGACCTTTTCCTTCCTCTAATGGGTATACTCATATTTTAGTTGCGGTTGATTATGTTACTAAGTGGGTAGAAGCTATTCCAACTAGTAGTGCTGATCATAACACCTCTATTAAGATGCTTAAAGAAGTTATTTTTCCGAGGTTTGGAGTCCCTAGATATTTAATGACTGATGGTGGTTCACATTTTATTCATGGTGCTTTTCGTAAAATGCTTGCTAAGTATGATGTTAATCATAGAATTGCATCTCCATATCACCCACAGTCTAGTGGCCAAGTAGAATTAAGTAATAGAGAGCTCAAAATAATTTTGCAAAAGACTGTTAATAGATCTAGAAAGAATTGGTCCAAGAAACTTGATGATGCATTATGGGCTTATAGAATTGCATATAAAAATCCTATGGGTATGTCTCCACATAAAATGGTTTATGGTAAAGCATGTCACTTACCTCTTGAATTGGAACATAAGGCATATTGGGCTATTAAAGAGCTCAACTATGACTTCAAACTTGCCGGTGAGAAGAGGCTTTTTGACATTAGCTCACTCTATGAATGGAGAACCCAAGCCTATGAAAATGCCAAGTTGTTTAAAGAAAAAGTTAAAAGATGGCATGATAAGAGGATACAAAAATGTGAGTTTAATGTAGGTGATTACGTATTTCTATACAACTCTCTTTTAAGATTTTTTGCAGGTAAACTCCTCTCTAAATGGGAAGGTCCTTACGTCATCGAGGAGGTCTATTGTTCCGGTGCCATAAAAATCAACAACTTTGAAGGCACAAATCCGAGGGTGGTGAACGGCCAAAGAATCAAACATTATATCTCGGGTAATCCTATAAATGTTGAAACTAATATTTGAAAGTGCGTTATATCGACTAGAGGGGGGGGGGGGTGAATATGCGATTTTTATGAATTCTTCACTGAGGAATTTGTCAATGAGGAAATTCCTTAGTGAAGAACTACTAGCAGCGGAATAAGTACTCAGAAGTAAACATAACAGAAGACACGCATAGTCATCATGATGAAATGAGGACAAGCATAGAGTACTGAAAGCGTAGACACAAGATAACACAAGATGAAGACAAACAGATTTAAGAAATTGAACTGAGGAAATTGTGAATGTCTTTAGTCAAAGTCTTCAACCATAGATATGAACAAGTGCACAACACATTTATGAGGAAATGAATGAGTTGAAGAAATAGAACCAGTTGGCTTGGTGAAGACAATGATTTGGTAGACCAGTTCCAACTGCTGTCTCAGTTGTACATCTGGTTGGAGCGGCTGAGTATTTAAACTCAAGGACACACAGTCCCGGACACCCAGTCCTGAACACGCAGCTCAGGACACTCAGTCCTCACCGTATTCCCCTTGAGCTAAGGTCACACAGACCTCGCCCAATCACTCATGGTAAGTCTTCAGGTGATTTTCGAACCTTCACAAACTTGGTCACTCAGTGATCCACAATTCCTCTTGGATGCTCTAGACCATGACGCCTAACCGTCTGGAAGAAGCACAATCTTCAAAGGTAACAACCGCTGGATCCACGCAGGGTCAATCTCTTCAGTGATGCTCAATCACTTGGGGTTTGTAGGTGTTTGGGTTTGGGTTTTCCTCACTTGATGATTTTCGCTCAAAGTCCTCGGAGGATGGGTTGCTCTCAAATGACAAGTGTCAGTTTCTCTCGGAGCAGCCAACCAACTAGTGGTTGTAGGGGCCCGCTATTTATAGCCTAGGGAGCAGCCCGACATGATAAGACATAAATGCCCTTCAATGATATGACTGTTAGGTGGATAGATATTTTGGGACAGCTGGCTCATAGCACAACAACGGTCGGAATTTTGAGTAGCAAAATCCTTAGGGATATCATGTTCCTCACCGTGTAGGTAATCCGCACTGGCGAATTCCTAACTCCTCAGTCAGAACAAATTACTCAGAGACTAGAAGAACTTCTTCTCTGTCACTGAAGAATATGACTGGACTATATGAGATTTCCAATGGCTTCACTCGAAGGGATTGGTAGGTGTAGGATTTTGAGTTGAGCATCACATGGAAATTTTTCCTTAGTATTTCCTCAACCCCCGTTAACAGTACGGTGTTTCCTATGACTCAAGAAAGAGAAAATGAAACTACAAAAACAAAAGTCTTCATGCTTCATGTTCCTCGAATGAATACCAAGTCTTCAAGGTCACACCAATTTCTTCACTTTCAAAGTCTTCAGAAATCCAAAGTCTTCAGTCGAAGAACTTCATTTTTAGGGGTCGACTTTCTCTGTAAATATCAAACTCCTCATAGACTTATAGACCTGTGTACACTCACAAACGCATTAGTCCCTTAACCGATAAGTCTTCAATACACTAAAATCACTAAGGGGCACTAGATGCACTTATAATATCCCCCTTTTTGGTGATTGATGACAATATAGGTTAAGTTTTCAAAGGGATAAACATATGAAGTGTAAATACTGATATTGAGGAATTTGATTGCAAGATATAGTAGAACTCCCCCTGAATATGTGCATGGTGAGGTATTTGCTTTTGAAGCATTGCACACTTGAAGAGTAGAATCATGGAGATCTCCCCCTATATCTTATAATTCATACATGCATTTGACATATCGTAATGAAGAATTTGAAATGCATGATGAAATATGGTGACTGATGTAATTCAACATGCGTGCGTTAGCATATATGAGGAATAAGCATGCAGAAACACATATCAAAAGTATCAGAGCACCACCGGGTTTAAGTTTACAACTCCACCCAATAAAGTCTCAGAAGAACGAGAGTTGTAACTTAACAAAAAACGCCCATATAGAAAGACCCGCTTGAAGACTAACTCAAAATTCTCCCCCTTTGTCATCAAATGATCAAAAGGATCGAATATGAGGACTAACGCCCCTGAAGAATATCAAGTTGATGAAGGAGCGCCAGCGTTGTTGGTGTCGTTTGTCGTGGAAGGGCCTGCCGTAGTGTCGTCCAAGTCTTCATTTTCGTTGGTGTCGCGCGATGAAGAATATGAGCTGGCCACCAAGGAAGGAACCTTGACCTTCTTGAATTTCTTTGGTGGAGGTGCAGACCAGTCAAAATCTTCCTTCAGACCCATTTTCTTCAGATATTCTTCACCATACAGATGTGACAGAATGGCCCAGGTGCGACCGAAAACTTCATGGAGGTAGTAATGGTTTTTCTTCACTGCATTGTGTGTAGCAGTCATGTTGTGAAGAAATGAACCAAACTAACGCTTAACCCATTTATGATTTCGATCCACCTTCTGGTGAAGACTAAGCAGAAGCTCACGATCAGCCATCACACGAGGAGCAGTGGCTTGAGGAGTAGACTTGGGTGCATTGGCAGAGTCATGTGTGGCAGAGTCATCATTGGTGGAATAAGATGCAGCTTTGCGAAACTGTCCATCCAATGGACGAATGCCTTCATCTATAAGAGCGGGTGCCTTGCCCTTTTCATCAACTGATGAATAGGTCTGCTTGAGGACTTCAATCGGGGGCAAGTAGCTGAGGTGATTCTGAAAATCAGCTTTGTAGTTGAGTGAAGACCTTGTCCTGAGGAATCTCATAATCCAAGGTGCATAAGGCTTCAGCTCAAACGGAGAAAGTGTGACATTTCCCAGAGTCCTCATGAAGAAATCGTGATAATTGACAGGAATGGCATGGACAATATTGAATACCAGATTCTTCATGATGCCAACAATTTCCTCATCAGATGAGTCGTGGCCTTTGATGGGACTCATTGTCCTCATTAGAATGCGATAGACAGTTCTGGGCACATAAAATAATTCCTTCACGAGGAATTTGGTTTGTGGGGCCTGACCTGGATTCAAAGGTTTCATCAGAATTTGCATTTAGTGATTTATAAGCTCAGGTTCACTGTAAATGCAACGAGCTTCTTCAAGGGGAGGACTGAGTGGTAAGGCATGAAGCAATTCAGTAGCTGGTGCTGTGTAGTGAGTGTTTTTAGACATCCAGTCCAGCACCCATGAATTCACATCTTCAGAATCTCCTGTGATGTGCAGCGTCGCATAAAATTGAAGAATCAGTTCTTCATTCCAATCACATATGTCAGAACAGAAGTTTAATAGTCCTGCATCGTGAAGAACACTGAGGACTGGCATGAAGCACGACAGAGATTCCATATCCATGTGAGGAATGTGCTCATGGTAGAAGATTTTGTTTTTGTTAAACATCATTGAGGAATAGAAATTGGCTTGGCTGGCTGTCCAGAAACGCCTCTTCCTAATGCGAGCAGAGTTATAAGGGTTGTAGTCTTCGAAGAATACGTGCTCGCCGAAGAAATCATCAGCCTTGAACTTTTGCTTCCCGGAGAATGGATCCTTTGGCTTGGGTAGAGGAGTGTCAGTGAGTTGCATCACGACCTCGGGAATCTCAATCACAGGTTCTTCAGGCTGAGGAATTTCTGGTTCCTCTTCAGTGGCAGTCTGCGTCTTTAGATGTTCAGCAGCAGCAGTTTCTTCAGCACTAGTGGCTGGAATTTCTTCACATACATATGAAGTGGGGTGAGTTCTTTAGAGCCCATTTGAACAGTTTGTGCAGGGGACTGAGGTATTTGCTGCAACGGTGTGAACATTGGAGAGTTTGGATGCTGACTTTCCTAGAATTCATCACTCATCGTTGGTGTGGAGCAGCCAACATCCACATCTTCATCTTCCATTTCTTCAACGCCAGCCTCTTCAGCAGTGAACTGAGGCAGAGGCGAGGAAATGACAGGTGTTGAAGGGATCTCATCCACTTCAATTTCTTCATCAATCTGCTCTGACGAAGCAGCAGAATGATTTTCTTCATCAGATCCGCTAGGGATCTCATATTCTTCATCGAAAAGAACAAGGTCCTTTGATGGCATGGTAGAGAGAGGAACAACATCAATGGGATTTTCAAACGAGCTGGTCAAAGGCTTCATTTTCTTCAGAGCTGAAGAATCTGAAGGAGTTGATGCTTTCCTTTTCTTCACTGCTGCACGCTCTGCAGCCTTAGTTTCCTTCACATCTGATGCATATGGAAGGATCGGAGTTGGTGTAGGTGCAGGAGGAGCAGAGGATTCTGGTTGATTTTCTTCAGGCACAACTGATGCAGTTGCCTTGACTTCTTCATTTTCTTCAGGCGCACCACTAGTGGATGCCCTGGCAATTTCTTCAGCGGCGGGTATGCAGTCATCAGCCCGGGAACTCACATTTTCTTCAGCAGTCTGATTTTCATCAGCGGTGCTGGCATGTTCTTCAGTCGGCTGAGCAGATGCTTCAGCCTGAGGAACTTCCTGTTGCGTTGGGGCTGCAACATTTGAGGTGAAGTTATCAGCAAGTTTCACAAAACACACCTTGGCTCCAAGCCAATCAGCGTGGTATGTGTCAAATTCATCACTGAGTTTCTTGATCTCAGTTTGAACAGCAACAGGTTCTTCAGTTGTCATAGAGACAACGTTTTTCTTCAGATAGCGCTCCTTCTTGTACTGCGCTTTCTTGATCTGTCTGGCCTTCTCAAATTTCCATTTTTTTCTTGAATGAAGTGGGTCAGCATGTGACCTTGGTAAGGAGTCAGCTTGAAGTCAAGTATGGGAGTGTTGGGGTCCTTGTGCCAAACATCAATGTATTCAAGGATCAACTTGGGATCCAAAAGCAGTGGCACATTTGTTCCCTTGGCTCTAGCGGCCCTGACTTACCTGTCTATGATGATTTCAGCAAGTTCATCATCATCAGCTTTGTCTTCTTCAGACGGCTCTTGGAAGGTGACCTGCTTCTTCTGAGGACTAGGGTGAGGACCTCGTCCAGCAGTGGCCTTTGTCTTCAGTAGAGAGGGTCCCGTTGAAGAATTTGGAGCAGCTGAGGAACTAGCTGAAGCTCCTGAGGCAATTGAGACGCCTGTGGTCCTTTGACACATGGCGAGATGCACAGGTGCAGAGGACTTTGTTGGAACATCTGAGGACTTGTAAGGAACATGAGAAGTTGGCCTTGAGGGTTTTGAAGATTCTGGCCGTGAGGGCATTGCTGAGGAACTTGGCCTTGAAACCACTGAAGGAGAAGCACTTGGCTTGTGCGCAAGCTTCTTTGACATGACCTTCTTAGGCTTGACAGAGGCCTCAGCGGCAACAGTAGCAGTAGAGTCTTCGTTGAATTTCCTCACAGCTTCTTTGGCTTGTTTAGCCAACTTGGCTTGGTGCTTGGCCCATTCATCAGGATAATCCTCACCATGCTTGAGGCTGGTGGGATCAGCTATTTGGCCAGGTGCCAATGGAGGTCTTGGGCATGGAGGATTGAGTGCGAATTTCTTCATGTACTTGGGAGTAACATACCTGTACTCCCTCCACTCTCTTGCCCATCTCCTTTCTATCCTCTGTATGTGCACCTTGCGCTGATTTTTGTCCTCTTTTCCAAACTTGGCCTCATCAGGAGTGCAGTAATACTTGTATATGTCATCAGGGATTTCAAACACTGTGTTGACCTCAACCCTCTTTCCTCCTTTCTGTGGCTTCTTACCGTCAACCATTTTCTTCAGTTGAGGAATTTGAACAATTGAATTTTCTAAAGAAGTATGCAAATTTTCTTTGAGGAACGCTGCAAATGAGTTAAGTTGATGAGAACCTAGAGGTTCAGCAGCTGACATGAGTACCTGTGAACAGAGTATAGTTGCGAGGAATTTGGAGATGTCATATGCGTTCTCAGAAGGTTTTGTAAAAAGAACAAGTTTGAGGAATTTGACCAGATGAGTCTTGAAGAATTTCACTAAGCGTTCTTTGTCTTAGGTTCCAGAGATGTGTAGATAAAAAATCCACACATTTGAGGAATCAAGAACAGATGATATGTGAGGTGTTTTAGTGTGTGAGGATTTGAAGAAAAACACTTTTGAATATTTTGTAGAAAACATTCGAATCAAAGAGGGCAGTAAAAGTAACTTTTAATTACCCTGGATGAAGAACACGACGAACTGAGAGATGGATAGGTGAAGTTCATCTGTGTAGATCTTCCACGCCCTAACTCGACGGAGGAAGACGGCTACGACGGTGGCGGAGTGAAGATTTCCGCGGCCAGCGCGAGTACGGCAGCGACGAGGTCGAGGGAGTGAAGCTTTTCCTCACCGGCGATGATGAAGTAGCGGCGACGCTAGGGTTTGAGAAGCTCGAGCTGGAGAGAGGTCGAGCGGAGTAAAAGAAGTGAGGAAGGGGAGAGGGTATTTATAGCCATGGTGAAAACCGTCCGCCCGAAGAATTTGGACGAACGTGCGCCTGACCCTTCTCATTCGCATGACATGTGTCACCCATGTACTGAGAAGTGGAGATCGTGTTAGATCATGGGTGAGTGGATAAGTATGTCGTGGGATGCGGACCGGTTTGAGCGGCAAAGCCGAAAATTGGATAAGATAAGTTAAAAGTTCCGTTCACAATTTCTTCAGCTGACAAGGACACAGTGAAGATTTTGAACGAGTTTCAAATAGAACACACATGAAGAATTTGTGAACAGATTGGGTTGAGTATAGCATAGAGGGGGAAGGGTCCGATCACATTCACTTAGCAGAAAAACCAACTTGAAGATATAGCTATATAGCCAATGAAGAAGAACAACGGAAACAGTGAAGACAATGCAAAGTTGAAGATTTGAACAACTGAGGAATTTCAACTTTTGGTGGTGGCGTGACCCACCGTATAAGAATGATGATTTCAGACACCGCGTACAATTATCGTAGGGTTCTGAGAATCAAATTCTTCATTAATTTCTTCACACTTAGAGTGTTATTCTTCATTGATTGAAGAAAAACATTTCTTCATGTGTTGCACATCTAAGTCATCAATTTTGCATAAGTGTTAGGATGGGTGTCCTTTTCAGAGAACATTCGAAGATTCTAGGATATTTAGCTCACACCGCAACTTGCTAAATCTCTTCTCATCCAAGGGCTTTGTGAAGACATCGGCTAGCTGTTCTTCAGTCTTCACATGTTCAATAGAAATGTCGCCCTTCAACACATGATCACGAAGAAAATGATGACGAATCTGAATGTGCTTAGTCTTCGAGTGCTGAACTGGGTTGTGAGAAATCTTGATGGCACTCTCATTGTCACAGAAGAGAGGCACATTCTTCATGTTGACTCCGTAGTCCTTGAGAGTTTGCTTCATCCATAGCAATTAAGCACAGCAAGAACCAGCGACAATATACTCAGCTTCAGCAGTAGATAGTGATACGGAGTTCTATTTCTTCGCGGACCAACAGACCAAAGATCGTCCGAGGAAATGACATGTACCAGATGTTGACTTGCGGTCCACATGATCACCAGCATAGTCAGAGTAAGAATATCCAATGAGATCAAAAGCCGAGCCCTTGGGGTACCATAATCCAAGTGTTGGTGTGTGAGCTAGATATCGGAGAATATGCTTCACAGCCTTATGGTGTGATTCCTTCGGTGTAGCTTGAAATCGGGCACACATGCAAACACTAAGCATTATATCTGGCCTAGATGCACATAAGTACAATAAAGAACTAATCATGGAGCGGTATACCTTATGATCGAAGTCAATACCATTTTCATCAGTGCACATATGGCCATTTGTGGGCATAGGAATTTTGACGCCTTTGCAATCTTGCATGCCGAATTTCCTCAGTACATCCTTGAGGTATTTCTCCTGAGATATGAATATGCCATTGCATTGTTGACAAATTTGAATACCCAAGAAGAATTTTAATTCTCCCATCATAGACATTTGATATTCTTCACTCATCATGTAGGCAAATTCATCACTATAACGTTGGTCAGTACAGCCAAATATAATATCATCAACATATACTTGGCACACAAACAATTCACCATCATAAGATTTAGTGAAAAGAGTAGGATCGAGTGAACCGGGTTTGAAGCCTTTCTTCATGAAGAATTCCTTCAAGGTATCATACCACGCCCGTGGGGCCTGCTTGAGGCCATAGAGGGCCTTGTTGAGTCTGAAGACTTTGTCAGGATTCTTTGGATCTTCAAAACCTGGGGGTTGAGCAACATATACTTCTTCCTCAAGCTTACCATTGAGGAATGCACTTTTCACATCCATTTGATATAAAGTGATATCATGATGGTTAGCATAAGCAAGTAATATGCGAATAGCCTCAAGTCTAGCAACAGGTGCAAAAGTTCCATCGAAATCAATTCCTTCAACCTGTGTGTAGCCTTGAGCTACGAGTCGTGCCTTATTCCTCACCACAAGGCCATTTTCATCTTGCTTGTTGCGGTAGGTCCACTTTGTGCCAATGATATTGTGCTTGCGAGGATCTGGACATTTGACCAGTTCCCAGACATTGTTGAGCTCAAACTGATGTAGTTCTTCTTGCATGGCCTGAATCCACTCAGGCTCCAGAAATGCTTCATCTACCTTAGTGGGCTCTGTGATAGAGACAAAAGCATAGTGCCCACAAAAGTTAGATAAATGTGAAGCTTTTGAGCGTGTGAGAGGACCTGGCGCTTTGATGTCATTGATGATCTTTTCAACTTGTACTTCTTTTGCAATGCGAGGATGAGCTGGTTGTCGTTGAGGAATTTGATCAGCATTCTCTTCAACACCATTTTGTTCAGTATTTTCTTCAGGTGCATTAGCTCGACGTTCTTCATGTTCTGGAATGAATTCTTCAGTAGATTCTTCAGTAGGAATGACATCCTCAGTAGCCTTGAACTTGATAGTTTCCTCAGGTGCTGGTTCATCTATCATAGTAGGTAGGTGCTCTCTTTGCGAGCCATTAGTTTCATCGAACCGCACATCTACAGTTTGAACAACGTTGTGAAGAATGTTGTTGAAGACTCTGTAGGTGTGCGAGTCCTTTCCGTAACCAAGCATAAAACCTTCATGTGCTTTCGGTACAAATTTTGAGTTGTGATGAGGATATCTAATCCAATATTTAGCACCGAAGACTTTGAAATAACTTACATTGGGTTTCTTATCGGTGAGGAGTTCATAGGCAGTCTTCTTGAAGAATTTGTGAAGATATACTCTATTGATGATGTGACACGCAGTATCAATTGCCTCAATCCAGAAACGACGAGGCGTTTTGTATTCATCAAGCATAGTGCGAGCCATCTCAGCAAGAGTCCTGTTCTTGCGCTCCACGACGTTGTTCTACTGAGGAGTACAAGGAGCAGATAACTCATGAGTAATACCAAGTTCATCAAGGTAGTCATCTAGACCAGAATTCTTGAACTCAGTTCCATTGTCACTTCTGATGTGCTTGATCTTCACACCAAAGTTGGTTGAAGCCCTCGAGGAAAATCGTTTGAAGACTTCCTGCACTTCATGTTTGTAAGTAACAATGTGTACCCATGTGTATCGAGAGTAATCATCAACAATAACAAAGCCATATTGAGATGCATCATTTGAAACAGCAGAATAATGATTAGGACCAAAGAGATCCATGTGAAGCAATTCAAATGGATGAGTGGTGGTCATGATAGTCTTTGCTGGATGCTTAGACTTTGTCATCTTCCCAGCTTCACAGGCTCCACATAGGTGATCCTTGAGAAATTTGACATTCTCGATGCCGATGACATGCTTCTTCTCCGCAAGCGTGTGCAGATTCCTCATGCCTGCATGATCAAGTCGTCGATGCCAGAGCCAGCCTTCTGAAGCTTTTGCAAGTAGACACACGGCTGGTTGTGGTCCTGTAGAGAAATCAAAAATATACAGATCTCCTCTCCTAAAGCCTTCAAAGACTTTGGAATTGTCAGCTTCCATAACCACAACACAACGGTACATGCCAAAGACAACAACCATATCAAGATCGCAAAGCATTGAGACAGACATGAGGTTGTATCCTAAGGACTCGACAAGCATGACTTTGTCCATGTGTCGATCCTTTGTGATCGCAACCTTACCTAGACCCAATACCTGACTTTTGCCTTTGTCGCCAAAGATGATATGCTTCAGATGCGACGGAGATAATGGAGCATCCATCAATAGATTCTTGTCACCAGTCATGTGATTTGTACATCCACTATCGAGGACCCACTTAGTGGCTTTGGGTTGATCATCCTTGGCACCCTTTGCCATGAAGCAATAGGTGGGAGCGTAGTCATCATTGCCTTCATCAGCCTTGTTGGTGAGGCCATTTTCTTCAGAGTTGAAGATAGACTTGCTGACAAATGCAGTAGCGAGGGCTAGGCTTGCCACACCGGATTCGGATTCCTCAGATCCCTCCTCCTCCTCATTTTCTTTAGATTCAGCCTCAGAGTCCATTTCCTTGCCAATGAATGCCCGAGCCTTTTTGGAGCTGCTCTTCTTGTGAGATGAAGACTTTGAGGATTTTGATGATGACGATTTTGTGGATTTCTTCTTTTTCTTCGCATCATCAGAACTGTAATCCTTGTATTTCTTCTTCTTTGATTCCTTTTCCCACTGAGGACAATCTTGAATGTAATGTCTAGGTTTGTTGCATTTGTGACAGAGCCTCCTCTTGTAGTCACTGGATGAGGAATCATTGCTCCTTGACGGTCTTCCAAAGCGACCACGTCTTGAGAACTTTTGGAACTTCTTCACAAGCAGTGCTAGCTCATGACTTAGTTCCTCAGGATCACCAAGGCTACTACCAGAGTCTTCATCTTCGGACTCAGATACTGCCTTGGCCTTCAGTGCACGTGATCTGCCATAGCTCGAACCATAGAGATCTCTTTTTTCAGCAAGTTGGAACTCATGAGTATTTAGCCTCTCGAGAATATCAGCGGGATCAAGTGACTTGTAATCAGCACATTCTTGTATCATCAATGCCAGAGTGTCAAATGAGGAATTAAGCGATCTCAACAATTTCTTCACCACCTCATGGTCGGTGATGTCAGTGGCACCAAGTGCTTGAAGCTCATTTGAGATGTCAGTGAGGCGATCGAAGGTTTGTTGAACATTTTCATTGTCGAGTCTTTTGAAGCGGTTGAAGAGATTGCGAAGAACATCAACTCGAGAGTCACGCTGTGTTGGGACTCCTTCATTCACTTTGGACAGTCTATCCCAGATAAGCTTAGCAGTTTCCAAAGCACTCACTCTTCCATACTGTCCTTTGCTCAGATGGCCACATATGATATTCTTTGCTTGAGAATCGAGTTGCTTGAATCTCTTCACATCGGCAGCATTTAGAGAAGGTGTGACTGAGG
This sequence comes from Triticum dicoccoides, assembly GCF_002162155.2. NCBI lineage: Eukaryota > Viridiplantae > Streptophyta > Magnoliopsida > Poales > Poaceae > Triticum > Triticum dicoccoides. The sequence continues at coordinate 71,194,960 of NC_041390.1, read as the reverse complement.
GAACACCATTTTCCACAACATACCAGAGATCGTTATCAATTGCTTCAAGATGCATTCACATCTTATTCTTCTAGTAGGGGTAGTCCGTCCCATCGAAGGTAGGACACCCAACAGAGACCTTGATCATACCTGCGGTCGACATAACTAAAACTCCAGGCGGTTAAACCAAAATCACACAGAACAAGGGAGTACCTTGCTCTGATACCAATTGAAAGTGCGTTATATCGACTAGAGGGGGGGTGAATAGGCGATTTTTATGAATTCTTCACTGAGGAATTTGCCAATGAGGAAATTCCTTGGTGAAGAACTACTAGCAGCGGAATAAGTACTCAGAAGTAAACATAACAGAAGACACGCATAGTCATCATGATGAAATGAGGACAAGCACAGAGTACTTAAAGCGTAGACACAAGATAACACAAGATGAAGACAAACAGACTGAAGAAATTGAACTGAGGAAATTGTGAAAGTCTCCAGTCAAAGTCGTCAAACACAGATATGAACAAGTACACAACACAGTTATGAGGAAATGAATAAGTTGAAGAAATAGAACCAGTTGGCTTGGTGAAGACAATGATTTGGTAGACTAGTTCCAACTGCTGTCTCAGTTGTACATCTGGTTGAATCGGCTGAGTATTTAAACTTGAGGACACACAGTCCCGGACACCCAGTCCTGAACACGCAGCTCAGGACACTCAGTCCTCACCGTATTCCCCTTGAGCTAAGGTCACACAGACCTTGCCCAATCACTCGTGGTAAGTCTTCAGGTGACTTCCGAAGCTTCGCAAACTTGGTCACTCGGTGATCCACAATTCCTCTTGGATGCTCTAGACCATGACGACTAACCGTCTGGAAGAAGCACAGTCTTCAAAGGTAACAAGTGTTGGATCCACGCAGGATCAATCTCTTCAGTGATGCTCAATCACTTGGGGTTTGTAGGTGTTTGGGTTTGGGTTTTCCTCACTTGATGATTTTCGCTCAAAGTCCTCAGAGGATGGGTTGCTCTCAAATGACAAGTGTCAGTTTCTCTCGGAGTAGCCAACCAGCTGGTGGTTGCAGGGGGCGGCTATTTATAGCCTAGGGAGCAGCCTGACATGATAAGACATAAATGCCCTTCAATGATATGACCGTTAGGTGGATAGATATTTTGGGACAGCTGGCTCATAGCACATCAACGGTCGGAATTTTGAGTAGCAAAATCCTCAGGGCTATCATGTTCCTCACTGTATAGGTAATCCGCACCAGCGAATTCCTAACTCCTAAGTCAGAACAAATTCCTCAGAGACCAGAAGAACTTCATCTCTGTCACTGAAGAATATGACTGGACTGTATGAGATTTCCAATGGCTTCACTCGAAGGGATTGATAGGTGTAGGATTTTGAGTTGAGCATCACATGGAATTTTTTCCTTAGTATTTCCTCGACCCCCTTTAACAGTACGGTGTTTCCTATGACTCAAGAAAGAGAAAATGAAACTACGAAAACAAAAGTCTTCACGCTTCATGTTCCTCGAATGAATACCAAGTCTTCATGGTCACACCAATTTCTTCACTTTCAAAGTCTTTAGAAAGTCTTCAGAAATCCAAAGTCTTCAGTCGAAGAACTTCATTTTTAGGGGTCGACTTTCTCTGTAAATATCAAACTCCTCATAGACTTATAGACCTGTGTACACTCACAAACGCATTAGTCCCTTAACCTATAAGTCTTCAATACACCAAAATCACTCAGGGGCACTAGATGCACTTACAATCTCCCCCTTTTTGGTGATTGATGACAATATAGGTTAAGTTTTCAACAGGGATAAACATATGAAGTGTAAATACTGATATTGAGGAATTTGATTGCAAGATATAGTAGAACCCCCCTGAATATGTGCATGGTGAGGTATTTGCTTTTGAAGCATTGCACACTTGAAGAGTAGAATCATGGAGATCTCCCCCTATATCTTGTAATTCATACATGCATTTGACATATCGTAATGAAGAATTTGAAATGCATGATGAAATATGGTGACTGATGTAATTCAGCATGCGTGCGTTAGCATATATGAGGAATAAGCATGCAGAAACACATATCAAAAGTATCAGAGCACCATCGGGTTTAAGTTTACAACTCGATCCAATAAAGTCTCAGAAGAACGAGAGTTGTTACTTGACAAAAAAATGCCCATATAGAAAGACCCGCTTGAAGACTAACTCAAAATTCTCCCCCTTTGTCATCAAATGACCAAAAGGATCGAATATGAGGACTAACGCCCCTAAAGAATATAAAGTTGATGAAGGAGCGCCAGCGTTGTTGGGGTCGTTTGTCGTGGAAGGGCCTACCGCAGTGTCGTCCAAGTCTTCATTTTCGTCGGTGTCGCGCGATGAAGAATATGAGCTAGCTACCAAGGAAGGAACCTTGACCTTCTTGAATTTCTTCGGTGGAGGTGCAGACCAGTCAAAATCTTCCTCGAGACCCATTTTCTTCAGATCTTCTTCACCATACAAATGTGACAGAATGGCCCAGGTGCGACTGAAAACTTCATGAATGGTTTTTCTTCACTGCATTGTGTGTAGCAGTCATGGTGTGAAGAAATGAACCAAACTGACGCTTAACCCATTTATGATGTCGATCCACCTTCTGGTGAAGACCAAGCAGAAGCTCACGATCAGTCATCACACAAGGAGTAGTGGCTTGAGGAGTGGACTTGGGTGCATTGGCAGAGTCATGTGTGGCAGAGTCATCATTGGTGGAATAAGATGCAGCTGTGCGAAACTGTCCATCCAATGGACGAATGCCTTCATCTATAACAGCGGGTGCCCTGCCCTTTTCATCAACTGACGAATAGGTCTGCTTGAGGACTTCAATCGAGGGCAAGTAGCTGAGGTGATTCTGAAAATCAGCTTTGTAGTTGAGTGAAGACCTTGTCCTGAGGAATCTCATAATCCAAGGTGCATAAGGCTTCAGCTCAAACGGAGAAAGTGCGACATTTGCCAAAGTCCTCATGAAGAAATCGTGATAATTGACAGGAATGGCATGGACGATATTGAATACTAGAATCTTCATGATGCCAACAATTTCCTCATCAGATGAGTCGTGGCCTTTGATGGGACTCATTGTCCTCGTTAGAATGCGATAGACAATTTTGGGCACATAAAGTAATTCCTTCATGAGGAATTTGGTTCGTGGGGCCTGACCTGGCTTCAAAGGTTTCATCAGAATTTGCATTTAGTGATTTGTAAGCTCATGTTCACTGTAAATGCAACGAGCTTCTTCAAGGGGAGGACTGAGTGGTAAGGCACGACGCAATTCAGTAGCTGGTGCTGTGTAGTGAGTGTTCTCAGTGATCCAATCCAGCACCCATGAATTTACATCTTCAGAATGTCTTGTGATGTGCAGCGTCGCATAAAATTGAAGAATCCGTTCTTCATTCCAATCACATATGTCAGAACAAAAGTTTAATAGTCCAGCATCGTGAAGAACACTGAGGACTGGTATGAAGCACGGTAGAGAATCCATATCCACGTGAGGAATGTGCTCATGGTAGAAGATTTTGTTTTTGTTAAACAACACGAGATCAAAATAATATTCTGATCACAACCTGACCTGCCCCGTTAGTAGTACGTTGAACTTCCATGTGAACTAGGTTGAACTTCCGCCAACATTGTCCAAATGGGGCTTGCGATATACCGTTGGAAAGCTATGGACACCAATATCGTGACCCAACTTAAATTTTTGGCAAAATATAAGCGGTTTAAGAGCAGTTTTGAAAACCGTTTTTTCTTCACACAAAAAACGTGAATCATATTTTCGATTGCATTTCTAAACCATTTATCGGAATGAGGCGTATAATATGGCGTTGGAAAGCTGCTGCAAAACAGCTCCTTCCACATGTTGAAAGTTTTCTCTAATTCCCTATGGTTAAAGAGTAATTTGAAAAAAAAACCATAAAATTTCCTAAACCGAAGAACTGAGTTCGTATTTTCGATGTCATTTCTAAACGGCTAATCCAATTGAGGCATATGCTATGGAGTTGGAAAGCTTATGAAAATGCGCTGCTTTTTCGTGTTAAAAGGTTTTTCTAATTTTGAACAGTTTAAAAGTAATTTAGAAAACGATACAAGTTCCACTGAGTTCGTATTTTCGAGCTACTTTTTGAACCGTGCGTCCGAATCCAGCAAATGATATGGCGTTGGAAAGCTTGAACAAATGCGAAACTTTTTTGTATGTATTGTTTCTCCCAATTTCTTATGGTTTTAAGTCAGTTTTGAAAATGGATAAAAATGTATTTTCCCCGTAATTTCTACAAACTTTAACGGAAAGGCGCAAATAATATACCGTTGAAAAGCTAAGAAAAATGCGAAACTTTTTCATGTTGATGGTTTTCTCTGATTCCTAGCGGTTTTCAAGTAATTGCGAAAATGGCGAGATCATTCGTTCTGCCTTTATCGCGAAACTGATTCTTCGAAAATGCACCGCGTGAAGAACCTGAACTTCTCGGCACTTGTACCTGAACTTCACTTTGTTTTTTCACGTGTTTTTCTTGTTCGTAGCTCTTCATCCACTGCTCGTAGCTCTCCATCCAATCACTGAAATTGAGCAAGTGATATACCGATGGAAAGCTATTGTAAACACGCAACTTTCCCATGTTGATCATTTTTTCATACTCGCAACGATTTTAAAAGTTTTTCATCTCAAATTCATTCACTATAGTAGTTGAACTTCGTTCTGTTTTCATGTTGAACTTCTGTAACGTATTTTCCTTTGTAATTTTCTCATCCATTTCGTTAGTGTTACACAAATGATACTCTTTTTGTACAAACCTCTCTCACAATATTTTTTTTAACTTTCTTCGATCGAGAACTTGAACTTACATAGATGATATTTCTGTCATTTTGAAGTAAATTAGGGAAATGACGAGATCATGATTTTTGCCTTCATTGCGAATGGAAACGCACTGCGTGAAGTAGTTGAACTTCACGGGCATGTCTGTTTGAACCTCACTCTTTTTTTGACGTGCTGTTTTTTGCACTGTGTGAAGTAGTTGAACTTCTGGGGCATGTCTGTTTGAACTTCACTCTGTTTTACTTTATTGTATTTTTATTATACAAAACACACACCATGCAGTACGTGAACTTCTGGTTATTATCACTTTGAACTTCTCTCTGGTTTGAGAGAATTATTTTTAAACCCAAAAAACAACATATTTTTTTTACGTATTTTGGACATCTAAATACACGGTGAACCTCTCACAATTTTTTTTGAACTTTTCCTCACCGAGCACTTGAACTTCTAGCAACAATTTTTTTCATTTATGACTTGTTTTTAAAAGTACAAAAAATGGCATTGTGTTTTTTATTTTTTGAACAGGTAAATCCTAGGTTTTAATAAACTATGAACTTCTCTGTTATTTCAATTTGAACTTCACCTTTTTATATTTTGAGTAAAGAATTGTATTTGATTTTTATACGGAAAAAATTGAACATGGAAATAAAAGGTGAACTTCTCACAAGAATTTTTGAACTTTCTTGAGCCGAGCACTTGAACTTCTAGAAACAAAACTTTTTAGCCTTTACTTTTTCATTATTATTGTTAATGCAAAATGCACACCGTTTAGTACGTGAACTTCTAGCAGTTATTAATCCGAACTTCTCTCAGTTACGCGAAAATATCTGAGTTTTTTATAGACATTGAACTGCTCTACTATTTTTATTTGAACTTCATTGTGCTTTTTAGAAATGTGAAAATTGGAGGGTTTTTTAGAAACATTCAACTTCTTCGTTATTTCAAATTGAACTTATTGGTTTTATTCTTTAGTAACTAGAAAATCCGATTTTTCAAATCAATATCAAACTACTCCACTTTTTCCAATTGAACTTCTTGGTTTATTCTTTAGTAACTCGAAAACCTGAGTTTTTTTATATACATTGAACTACTCCGTTTTTCGAAATTGAACTTCTTGGTTTTAATCTTTAGCATTTGGGAAAATCTGAGTTTATATGAACATTAAACAACTTCATATTTTTTTAAGTTTGAACTTCTTGCTGTCATTCATTAGTAACGGGAAAAGTCCTAGTTATGTAATAAATATCGAACTACTGAATTATTTAAAGTTGAACTTCTATACCTTATTTTTAATAGAAGGAAATCTATTTTTATAAACTTTTTGAACTGCTCATTTTTTTTTCAATTTGACCTTCTCGATATTGTAATAAATATTGAATTTCTCCGTTATTTAAATTTGAACCTCTAATTTTTTTAAATGGGAAAAATACCATTTTGTGTATAATTTTTGAACCAATCTACTTTTTTTATTTGAACTTCTTGGTTCATTTTTATTAAATGTGAAAATCCTAGTTTTATAATTAACAAAGAACTTCATGAATTATAAAAATTGCACTGCTGTATTATTTGAATTTGAACTTCTTAGTTTATTTTTTTATTAATGGGGAATTTTGAGTTTTGTAATCGCTTCATTACTTATATTTGCTTAGTTATTTAAAGTTGAACTTCTAGGTCTTCCTAGAATCGGAGAAAATCTATTTTAATCCACAAGTTGAACTTCTCAGTTATTTTAATTTGAAGTTCTTTGTTTTATTCTTAGAAAGAAGAAAACAAATTTTAAATAAACTTCAAACTTTAAAAAAATGATATTCGTTTCGTTTATTTTTCCTAGAAACAGGAAGAATTTAAGATTTTCGTATACATCAGAGTACTCTGTTTGTTGAATGAACATTTTCCGGTTTCATTATATTACTTTTTCCTCATCCGATCTTGTGGTGTTGGCTCACACTCACACACAAAACACATTTTCACATATGAATTTTGCATACAAACATTTTTTATAAGATATTTTTAACTTTGGTTTTTTGTATGTATGAACTTCTAATTTATTAAAAAAAGCATACCCATAGCATGAGCACACCACTCACGACCACCACATGCACGCGCACATGACCATCTTATAAAAGAAATTGGTGGTGACACACTGTTGGCTTCCCAAGTTTACTAAATTGGTTCCATTTATCTCAAAATGAGGTTTAGTGGCGATTTTCCTTCTTTGTTGGTACTAGCAGGACTTCACACATTCACCAAACATGCTAGTTACTAGAGAGAAAACCATGCATGTGCAGGGAGCATGCTTGTTTTTTTTCTTCCTCGGTCGGAGAAGTAATGCTGATGTTGCTGCACCTTCAGTACCCTACATGGCACAAGATGTTGTCGAATTGAAGGAGTGCCCAACGAAAATAAAGGGGAAACATCATGGGGTCCCTCTTTTCTGAATTTTTCCTTCTCCTAAAATTACCTGCTTTTCATCTTTGAATCATGAGAGCTCCATCAATTACACGACAAGAAGAAATTATCTAGTAAAATCACACACACACAATAACAACACCCACGCACCGATGCTCCTAGACACATGTTGTTTCCGCCCCCTTTTTAGCATACACATTGAACGACACTGACTGCCAGGATAAACTTCTCTTTCTGTCATAGAGAAATAGACGTAAGGAGAGAAAATTTGTGGATCCAGGGGCACCCTTTTCTTTGACAGCAACAGAAGAACCAGTATCTTCAGGCGCTTTTTCTTGTTAGTCACAGAACTAATTAGAGAGTAGTGTCAGTGTCACGAAGTACAGAACTCGAAAAAAGTTTGCAAAAAATCTTGTAAAGAGATAAGAGAAGAAGAATATGGGGATGAAGAAGACCCTGGCTGAATCGGTGGTGAACCAGCGACCTTTCCATCCTGTTCGAGTTGAACTGGTGGATCAGGTGATGTGGAACTTCTCGGAGGAGAAGATAGTGTGGGATCCAGCTCGCAGCGGCGTATGGGGTTCTCGGGTGCGGCAACATGCAGGGATGTAGCGGGCTTCGAGGTTGAGTGGGGCAGTGGCGCGATTTGAGGGAAGGGCCGGATGGGGGCCTGAGCTGCCGGCGCGCTGGTGCTTGGCCGCTTCGGCGGTTGAGGGAGGCACTAGCCTGGCCCATCTGTGGGCAAGAAAGTGGGGGCACGCGGGGGTAGGGATCGAAGCACTGGGGGCCTGAGGAGCAGCTGTGGTTGGCAACGACCGCGATGGCGGTTGGGGGAGGAGGTAGGGCAGGAGGCGGCCCCAGCGGCGGTTGGGGGAGGAGGCGAGCTAGAGGCACGCGGCGGCGGCGAGATATGGCGTTCGGGGGAGGGAATCGAGGGAAGAGGTGGGGATCGGGGCAGCCGGTGGGGTGTGGTGGTTCTTTTTTAGTCCGTCCGTGGGTTCCTCGGGATCTCAGGAGGATCTCGTCGGGCCTTTATGGGGCTGGCTGTGATCCGAATAACTATTCTGATCTCAGGATCAGAATAGTGCTACTTTATATACATACATACATACATACATACATGTGGGCTATTCTGTTACGCGCAACATAATATTATTATGTTACCCTATTTGAACTGATGGTTTCAGGCGATCGTACTGATGAATTTCATCTCGCCGAACTGATCGTCTCTTCGTCGGAATGGGCGTGTAATATATCGTTGGAAAGCTCTTGACATCTACATTACAAATATATAGAATTGTTTTGCCAAATCATTATGGTTTAAGAGAAGTTTTGAAAAAAAAACTATTTTTTTCAAAACCGAAAATGCGAATCGTATTTTGGACTCAATTTTCAAACGGTTTGTCAGAATTGAGCAAATAAGATGGCGTTGGAAAGCTGGTGAAAATCCGCATCTTCCATATATCTATTATTTTTTCTAATTCTGTACGATTTAAAAGTAATTTGGAAAACGGTGAAATTCTGGGCGAAACGTATTTTCACGATTTTTTAGAAACCGTTTGTCGGATTGATGCAAATGATACGGCCTTGGAAAGCTATGGAAAATGCGCAACTTTTTTTGTATTGTAATGTTTTTCTAATTCCTTACGGTTTAAAAACGAATTTAAATATGGTCAAATTTCATTTCGAACACGATTTTTTAATAAGTTTGTCGAAATGAGGCAAATAATATACGGTTGGAAAGATATGCAAAATACGAAACTTACTCATGTTGAACGTTTTCTCAAATTTGCAACCGTTGAAGAGTAATTTAGATTACGATGAGACCCATCATGCTGTTTTTCCGTCAGAAAAAACAGAGTACTTGTACTGATCTACGTGTGTGTTTGTACTGATGTATTCTTCGGAGAGTAATTTTGAAAGGTTCCAAAAAAAAGAGTACTTGAATTGATGTTTGCATGGGTTTGTACTAAGTGTGTTTTCACTAACTAGACTTTGCTCTGTTTTGAGTAATATTTTTGCTCGTAAGTTTTCAACGGTTTATTGCATCGTCGCCCCTGTACTTGTCTGGTTTGTATCATCGAACTAAATGATAGTTTTTCCAAAAAGAAAATGTTTTTTATTCTTTTTTTTGAACTAAACATTTTTTACAACGATGTTCTAGACTTCTCTTTTTTTACGACTTGTACTTTTCCCATTTGAATTGCATGGGGTTTCTTTTTTGCTTGAACTTTTACAAGTTGAATTTCTGTCATTTCTTTTATTCCGAACGGACCACCATTTTTAACTTGTACTGATCAATATATTTAATTCAACCATTTTTCCTTTGTAGAACGGACCACCATTTTTGTTTGTACGGATCAGTTGTAGAACATGGACGTCAACGTGACAGAATTACACTTTGGACGGATCACCTTCTCCCATCTAGACTGACCACAAAAGTTGCATCAAGAAACTCACAAAAACAACCATCTGGACTGACCACAAAAGTTGCATCAAGAAACTCACAAAAACAAGGACGATTACAATGAGATCGACGAGAATGTATGAACCATACCATTTTTAGCTCAATAAATACTATACACGAAACAAGTAGAACTTATTAAACAAGATGTTTTTGAAGTTTCTCACATTAGCACTTTTTATAATACAAAACCGAATGGTTCACTTTTACCTCCTCTCTTTAAAGTATTAGAAACTGACGAACTAAAATAAAATGGTGAGCACGGTGCGACAATTGGTAATGGGGGCACAATCCATGTGAATTGTATAAAAGGTAAGTACCGGTAAAAATGGATTGCTGGTATTTTTATAGAGTTTGTGGTACCATCACAATCAAAGTTCGTACTGACATAAGTTCTGGTCATGCTCCGGACAGAAAAAGATACATAAGTACACTGCGGCAAAGTATTACAAACTGGCAAACATAATCAGCCACCTCGCCAGAACAGAGCATCTCAGACGCCTCTACTCCTGTTTCTTTTCCTTGTGCAGGAGGCTGTTGATGCATCACGCAGTGATGCATGTGGCCATGGTAGCGACATTGGCAGTGACGCAGGTCGCCGAACGGATGGTCGTGACGAACTCAGCCACCCTAAAGCCACGTGGTTGGACTGAGCATGGCGCTGAAGTTGAGTAGAACATTTAGGAATTAGGATAAATATGAAACATCAAACATGTGACGAAATCATGAAGTAAAATGATTTATAAAAGACAATATGCATTTTTCTCACTAAAACAAACTTCTGTTTGTGTGCAACTTCTGTACTTGCATACATTTGGAGGGAGAAACACAGAAAATACAACCACATGGATCAACACATTTGGAGGGAGAAACTATAGACGTACATCACGGGGTAGCAAATAATATGAACTCCAGGCACAGCATTTTTTTAACTTTTTTGTATCTCGCAAACTGAAAATAAGAAGAAAGCAAATTAGAACACAAAGTAAGAAGAAAGTAGAGCACCAGTGCTTGTGCGGCATGGATCCTTCAACCCTTTTGCATCCTAGTTCTAGCCAGCATGAGCTAGCACCTCCTGGATCGAGCTGCAGTAGTGCAACACAACGCATCAGAGAGATACAAGTGTGAGTAGCAGCATGTACAGATAGGGGAGAAAGCAACTATAGCACACGAGCATCCACGGGCAGGCAGAGATGCACCAACTTCTCTCCACTTGAGACTAAACTTATATAATTTTTATTGTTGAAATTTCAGATATCTTTACAAGAATTGCATGGTTTTAGTGTTTTGCTTTTACCTCGTTGCTTCTTTGAACTTACAAAATAAACTTTGTTACATGCGCTCATTAACATAACCACACACACCTATTGTGCTATAGAAATAGCATGGAAACACAAAGGAAATTGGACTTACGATTGGTAAGTAGATGTACTAAAAGAATTCAAAAGATGAACTAAAAACAATTGAATCTCTTCAAAAGCATCCAGGAGAGATAACAAAAAACTAAAACGCGCGGGCGACACAGTTACTAGAACCGAGCCATAAGGACTAGAACCAAAACTATCAATATAAGTTGATGTTTTTTTGTAGGTTTTCGGGAATGAGAATACCTGTTTTTTTTGCAATTATATAAAAGTTTTAAAATGTATACTACTCCATAACAAATGTTTATTCTGCACATGTCCGTAAATATTAGCTTTTTATTTGGCAACAAAGAAACATCAAAAAGGATATTTCATTTCTTGTAAGCATATTAACAAACATCTTGATAGCAGCAGGAATAGAACAAGTTCTTAGTTCTTACCATTGGGGACCTGCCCACTTGCGCGATCTCACGTCCACTCGTGCGAGTAGACCTGACGCACACACCATCGGGGACCTGCCCACTGTGCAAGATCAAACTGAACCCGCTCGTGATGCCAAGGCCGACTGAACTTACGATCTCTCGAGATCTCAACTGATTGTGTTACAAATATATGCACAAATCCAAACGAGCTCATGTGAGTGCATATTAAAAAGATAATTGAGTTCATCTATATTAATCGGAGAAGTTCAAACAGAAACTTTTCTTGAAAAAATGTACTATTTTTGCTATAACAACTATAGTCATCTTGCCAACCATGTATATTTAACTGGTTAAAAAGATAATCAAGTTCATGTATATTAACCAGAGAAGTTCAAAAAGAAACTTTTAATAATTATTATATTCATCTTGCCACCCATTCAGTTTTTGCTGTAACAAAATTCAAACATTTAAAAAGTTTTTACTGTCGTGGGGAAGCCTCAATTCTTTGACAAACACTCTCATGTTCTTTGACAGTTTTAATTTTGTCTGCACTTACCACTTTACCGATTTCGAACTTATAGAATTTTATACCCCAAACTTCTACAGGTTTATTTAATTTTTCAGGAACAAAAAACGAAGGAGTCTGGACTCAAGAATTATAGAAAGAACAAAACCATATGTGTGAACTTATCTGGAGGCTTCTGCTGAATAGAGGAGACGAGATGATGCAGGAGCAAAACCCGACTCCTTGAATATACAGTAGCTATGCTGTCAATACTTCTTTGAGTTCTTATTTCTGAACCTTCATAGTAGTAATATATGTACTGTGCGATACACAATTCTATCGTTGAGCAACTGATCTAGGAACAAAAACACTCCTGCAGTGCACACACCAAATCATGATAAAAATAGAGGCAGCAAGAAGCAATCACCAGTATATTGAGATGTCCAACTACATGTACCATCTCAATATAGTATAAAAATGAATCAATAGTAAGAAACAAGGTAGTAACAATCCTAACTCTGCATAGTTTTGGGATTTGTAGAAGTCTGAACATGGTATCATAGTTAATTAGTTACTGTGTAAGGAGGATGTGTTTACACACACGTATAATTCAGAATTGAACTGAACGACCCATTTTTCTTGTACTGAAGCTTGTTTTTAGAATTCGTATGAGCGGGTTATTAAACACATGCATCAACATTGAGGAACACTGGAAAAAAGGACACCGCTATACAGGAACTACAGTGGACAGATCCAGAGGAGAAATCCTCAAGCAAAAATCAAGAGAGGTCGCAATCTCCATGGAAGATGCCAACGAATTTGCCATGGAAGGGCCTCCCACTCCCCTGCTCTATCTCCTCCCACTCCCTGCACACACAAACACAGACCAGAGAGAGGGTGAGAGGGAGATGTCTGAGACGGATCGAGGGCGGACACGAGGTGGCCTGCACGCAGCTCTTCTCGCGACCGACAGCAGAGTGTGATGTTGTACTGTCGAGGCAAAGTTCCTCGACCCAGCAGCTCCACCCGCAGCCGCTGAGCGCACTCCATGGCGCGGCAGCCAAGGGTGGCGCACGGGAGTGAAGCTGCGGCCGTGGCGTGAGTGAGGGGTGCAGAGGATGGCGTGGGGGAGTACAAGAACTGAATATAGTGCAAATGTTGAACTTGTAGGTTCCATACACAAGCTAGCCATGAACGGGGTGGTGCGTGACTAGAGACGATAGTGGAGACATGGCACGACGCGCAAAGGCAGATGCGGCAGAGGAAGGCGGCCGGTGGTGGCTCGCCGAAGGAAGGCGGCCGACGGTTGCTCGCCGGAGGAAGGTAGACAGCGAAGGCTCACGCGAGGAAGGCGGCCGGAGGTTGCTCGCTGGAGAAAGGTGGCCGGCGGTGGCTCGCGCAAGGGCTTGAACTGATCCTCGGTGGGGCAGAGGGTCAGCGGCGCGGTGGGGGAGAGGGCCGGCTGCGCGGTGGCCTAGAGGGGCGGCGGTGCTCTGGGCGAAGGTGGGGGTCGTGGGGTGGGACGGGTTGCGGCGGTTCGTGCGGGGTGAGTTTTCGTGGATCGCCTCCTTATAGGGCCGAGGGTAACATAATATTATTCTGTTACTAGTAACAGAATAGTCCAACTCTCTCTCTCTATATATATATATGTTGCTGTTCTAAGAATGATCATGATGCCCTCATGTCCGTATTTTATTTTATCGACACCTCTATCTCTAAACATGTGGACATATTTTTCGATTTTGGCTTTCGCTTGAGGACAAGCGAGGTCTAAGCTTGGGCGAGTTGATACGTCCATTTTGCATCATGTCGTGGTTCTAAGACTGACAGTAGAATGGGGAGTAGGTATGAGGAGGCAAGATCCTAGCTATGGAGTAGTTGTACACACGAGTTTTACGAGTTTAGGCCCTTCTCGAAAGAAGTAACAACCCTACGTCTCAGTGCCCTGAGGCGGTCGACTGGATTATATGTGTATGTGTGTTTACAAAAGATGTGAACCCTTGTGCCTGTGGAGGGGGGGTGGCTTATATAGAGTGCGCCAGGACCCCAGTTGTCCCATGTTACAAAGGGTTTAAAGTATATTAAAGGGGAGACGTTACTGGTAACGCTAGTAAATAAAGAGACATAATGACCATTAAAGCTATGAGGTGATGTCCAACCGTTGTGGTCTGGAGTGACCTTAGACCTTTTGGTGGTCGAGTGACAGTCCCTGTGGTCGAATGACTTCAAGTCTTCCGAGTGGAAGTCCTCATGGTCGAGTGGATGATGACTCCTTTTGAATGCTTCTGGTTTTAAGGTGACGTCCTAGGGAAGGGTGTCTAGGTCAGGCCTATGACCCTACCCTAGGTACATATCTTCATCATTAGCCCCTGAATGGTTCAGGGTTCGAGTGGAGAAGGAGTTGATAACCTCTCCGATTCAGCTTTTGCGCTTCGGAAATGTCTTGTCTAGAGGTTGAATGAACATCCATGATGACTTCAACTGCTTGTTCAGTCGCCTTGATCCATTCTTGGTTTTGTCGAGTGAACTTTCATTGTTAAGCTCTGAGTGTTGATATGGGAAAAATCCTCCGTCTGACGGGTTGTTCTGCTGTCTGCGGATTTTGTGGGATTCGAATTTTGGGGAGCGCGCCAGGCGGAGGAGGCCGCAGTAATCGGGACGGATTAGGCAGGCCGCCTCGATCACTGCGCCACCTTTTTCACCACGTATCGCGTGCGCGAATGTTGCGGGATTTGATCGGATCTCCTGGGCCCACGAGTCAGCCACTCGGAAGTGACTTCATATAAGGTGTCGGACGGGGTTTTTCGCACAGTGTGTTCCATTCTTCCCCTTCCTCCTCTGTTTTCTCCACCGCAACTGCCTCCGTTCTCGGCGTTGTCGCTCCATTTGAACTCGATCCGCTGCCATGGGGAAGGAGAAGACGGTGGCGTTGGACTGTGCGATGAAGGAGACGGCGAAGGCAAAGGGGAAGAAGTCCGGCCGGGGTGGATCTTCTTTGAGGGTCGGCTTGCCGCCGGGCTGGATCCAGGGCGACTGGATCCGCTCGATGATCCGCTAGGACGACATCGACGACCTGGTCGAGGGGGGATTGAATCCCCACAAATCGGCGCGACTCCCGGGGAACGAGACCGAGCCGCAGCCATAGGAGGGTGAGCGCGTCCTCCTCGCTACTCACGTCGACCGCGGGTTTTCCTTGCCTCCCCACCCTTTCTTTCGAGGTTTCTTGAACTTCTTCGGGGCGCAACTCCACCACTTCACTCCGAACACCATCGTGTATCTTGCTACTTTTGTGTCCATGTGCGAGAGCTTCCTGGGCTATAGGCCACACTGGGGGGCTCTTCAAGCACATATTCACCTGCCATTCTCAGTCGGTCAAGAAGGCCAACCCGAGTGACGAGAGAACGCAAGTGATTCAGATGTGCGGGGGTCTTGGGATCCAAATGAGGAGTAAGAGTACTTTCCCAGCCATGATCCTTCCCGAGTCGGTTCGAGGGTGGCAGTTTACCTGGTTCTACTGCAAGGACCAGCCGACTCCAGGTCAGTCGACTGGACTTCCCCCCTTTTCCATGGCCCGAGTGGAGAAGCCATCTGCTTTGAAAGTGATCCCAGAGGAGAAGGCACAAGTGAAGTTGCTGGTCGAGCGAGTAGTTCAACTTGTTCGTGATGGGGTAACCAGTATGGATCTGTTGGAGGTCTTCCTCAAGCGATGCATCCAACCATTTCAAGACCGTGACCATCCGATGTGAATGTATTCGGGCATTGACGACACCACTCGGATCCATCCAGAGGAGGTCGATGATGCTACGTTGGAAGGGTGGCTGAAGAGTATCACTGGCAACAAAGACAACCCCAGGGGATCCCGGAGAATTCCTCCACTCAACAACTCATACGAGACTGACAAGGTATGACTCCACATGGTCGAGTGCTTTCTTGATTTATCAAGTTGTTGTCTGCTGTTACCCGACTGTCTCTTGTCTTGTTTGTTGTCTTCTAGGCCCTGACTGAGATGTACTCGATGCCCAACGAGGAGCAGGAGCAGGACCTAGAGGGAGAAGCGAGTGGAGGTGAGAGCGGCGAGTGGTGCTCTGACGAGGAGGAGGATGAGGACAGCGACGACATGAGTGATGAAGAAGAGGTCGACTCTCCTCCTCGTAGGGAAAAATGATCCAAGCTTTCTCCCGATCCAGCAAGTGCCTGCGGCAAGGCGACCGCGCAGACTGGGCAGTCATCGAAGCGCCCTCAAACGTCTTCTCCAGCACCGACTGAAAAGGCGTCGAAGCAACCGAAAGCTACATCGTCCAAACCGCCAAAGGCCTGGCCGAAAATCAAAGTGGCCATCTCCGTTACTTCCGGGTATTAGTTGGACTTGATTTCTTGCTTTAGTATGAATCTGTATTTGAGGCGATTCATTTCGTCAGACATGACCGACTGAACTCTGAAATTTGTAGTGCCGCTACCTCTAGGACTTCCACTCGCTAGTATGAGGACGAGGACATGGAAGATGCGGTCACCTGCAACCCAGGTATAAACCTCGTGATCTCGTTCTCGATTGTATGGTCGATTAACTTCTGGTGACTCATCCGGAGTCAGTTGACTTTTTGGTAGCCCCTCCCAATGTCATTGAGCTTCCGGATGATGACGAGGACGTGCCGCTGAGGCCCAGGAAGAGCAAGAAAACAACAGCTGGCAGGATATCTCGATCGGAACCGGCAATTGAACCAACAGTCCAACGACCCGAAGATGCGAGTAGAGCCTCTGTAACCTTTGCTATCCCAGTGTCAAGTGAGCACCCCGCACCGTCGACTGTACCAGTGTTTTCTTCAGCCATCCAACCTCATGCCTTGGAGCCCCAAGATGCTGCGTCTGGACCATCTGTCCCCTTCTTCACCACCTATCATGTTCCGAAAAGCCAGTCGGCCGCCGCCGCGGAGGCTATCCGTCAGGCTGGCGTAATGATGGAGCAGATGAAGGCGGTGCACGACAATACTCAGGCTGCTTACGACGCCAGCGCGGCTCTTCGAGCCAATGTCCAGGTAAGTTGACTTCTGACTGAACTTGACTTCCGACTGAACTTGTCTTGTTAGGATATGCTACCTGAACATTTTCCTTCGCACAATCTCTTATTGTCTGCTTCAAATCTGTATACCCACTGGGTGTTTTGTCGTCTTTATTATTTGCACTCTTCCACTTGGTCTGGTCGAATGGAATCTGTATAGCCCGAGATCGCAGTCGACTGCTGGCAGTCGGCTGGGGTCTGAGCACTTTTCGTCTATTTTATTTTATTTTGTGCACTCGACCTGGGCGGGCCAGCCGAGTGAAATCCAAACCAGTGGGAGCACGCCAAGTGCACCCACTGGGTGTAGTCCCTGAGACCGCAGTCGACTGCTGGCAGTCGGCGGGGGTCTGAGCACTCTTTTTTTTGGTATTCAGTCTGGGCGGACCAGCCGAATAGAATCCAAACCAGTGGGGGCATGTCAAGTGCACCCACTGGGTGTAGTCCCCGAGACCGCAGTCGTCTGCTGGCAGTCGGTTGGGGTCTGAGTAGTCTTGAAGCTTTATTCACCCGTAAGTAAATAATCTTTGATCTCGTCGATTGATATGTCATTTACTTACTGTAGAAATCTTGTACCCTCATTTCCATGTTCACCGAGTTTGAGGAGAAGCAGAGGCAACTCCACCTTGACCTGGAGCTGGCCCAACAAAACTTGAAGAAGGCTCAAGATGACGTTGTCGGTATGGAAGGTAACAGCCTGTCGACTGCTCATGTAGATCGTCCTTGAAATTATCCCTTCGATCTTTTCTTTGATCTAAATGTGTATTTTACAGAGAAAATGAGGCTGGCCCTGGAGAAGAAAGACTTGGACCTTGCAGCTGCGCAGAAAGAGGCTCAAGAGAAGGCTGCCCTTGCTGACCAGAAACTGGCTTCAGTCGGCGTGCTAGAGGAAGAAATCAACAAGCTGAAGTCGTCCCTCACCGAATCCAATCGAGACGCGACTCATCTGAAGAAAGATAAGGTGGCTCTGATCGACCAGCTGGAAAGCATGACGCATAGGAGCAACGATCTGGAAGCTTATTTGAAGGCTCTCGCCAAGAAACTCTTTCTTATGCTCGAAGGCATCCTCTTTTACTCGACTATTTTACTGTTTGCAGGTTAGTCTTGGCCAGTCGACTCATTAACTCCTTGACTACAGAATTCTGCCAAAACATTGAAGAGGAGACTGGACAAATCGAGACGGGATTGGACCCAGTCCTTTCTCCAGTCTGCGACGAGGCTGCTATGAATGTGCTTCGACTGGAATCCCGCATCGCCAGAGTTACAAGTTACCTTGCCCATCTGAAGGTGGCAGTTTCACGCATCGACTCATCGCTCTGGCCAAGGGCAACACTTCAGAATGATCTCGAGTCTCTGATGGCTTGACTCAATGAGGTCCCTGCCGAGTGCAGGAATGGAAGAAGTCCTCTGCCCGCTGCGGTGTTGACGTGGCTCTGTCGCTGGTCAAGGTCCACTGCAGAGAGGCTCGAGAAGAGAAGCTGGCGGCGATCAAGGTCGCCAACACAAAAAGGCACGACTTCTAGTCCTTCATGGAAACTTTCATTGCTGCTGCCACTCGGATCGCTGACGGGATCAACTTGGACGAGTTCGTCGAGCCTGCCAGTCCACCTCCCGCTGAGTGAACCAACTTGATACTCAAACTTGCTTTAAATTTGCCTCGGTATGCCGAGTGGTTATTTTAACCGTTAAACTCTTTCGGGTCCGACACCCGAGTACTTTTGTCTTCGTCCTGAGACCTTTGAGATTTTATTTGATCTTGGTTTATCTTCTGCATGCGCTTGCATTTATCTTCAAGTGGAGCTTATTCTTCACTCGGAATATTCTTTGAGATGCAACTCCGAGGATGATATCGCAGTTGGCCTGCACCTCGTTGTTCTTGCAGATAGAGATGGAGCGGACATTGTACTTGTAGCGCAGCTCTGTAGAGAGGACTGCAGTTGACCTGCACCTCGTCGTCCTTTCGGATAGGGATGGAGCGGACATTGTACTCGTAGCGTAGCTCCGTGGAGAGGATTGCAGTCGACCTGCACCTCGTCGTCCTTGCGGATAGGGATGGAGCGGACATTGTACTTGTAGCGTGGCTCCGTGGAGAAGATTGCAGTCGACCTGCACCTTGTCATCTTTGCGGATAGGGATGGAGCGGACATTGTACTTGTAGCATAGCTCCGTGGAGAGGATTGCAGTCGACCTGCACCTCGTCGTCCTTGCGGATAGGGATGGAGCGGACATTGTCACTACAAAAAAATACACTTTCATGATGATACGTGTTTGTCACAGTAGGTCGCTTTTTTGTCATGCATGTACATCCATGACAAATTTATGACAGAATCAAGATAGTCATACCTGTGTTGTCGTAGAAGTGTTCCATGACATTACCAAAATTATCATCACGGAAGTGTCCACTTCCATGACAATAAATCGCGCGTCACAGAAGTGCTTTCGTCAAGGGTGACCAACACGTGGCATCCACCGTAACGGAACGCGTTAAGCTATCGGGTCGGGTTTTGGATCCGATAACCTGTTAACAGCCCTGACCAATGGGGATTTTCCACGTGTAAAATCATCATTGGCTAGAGGAAACACGTGTCGACTCATCGTTGGGACAGATGTCATCCACTCACTGGACAGAAGGCGCCTATGATACGTTGACATGTGGCACGACCCAACAGTGGCCCATTCCTGTGAAAAGGCCGGCCCATTTGACTTGGTCAAAAGCTGGCGGGCCAGCCCATGGAAAGCCTGTTAATGGCCTGTTCGCATATAGCCCATTTACAGCCCGCTAACCCAAGGCCCGTTATGCCCTATCCGAATTAGGCCCAGTAGCATCATCTGGGCCGTCCAATATGATTCCAACCCATTTTCACTTCTGGCCCATGTATAGCCCATGACGTCTTTCGGCCCATATGAGGCCCTTTGTAACTCTTGGCCCATTAGCGGCCCGTGCTGAAACTAGCCCATAATGAACAGTGTATTACTTTACACCCATTAACGGCCCGTGGTGAAACTGGCCCGTAATGAACAATGTATCACTTTATACCCATTAACGGCCCGTTATTCCGTTGGGCCGTTTCCAGCCCAAGTTAACTTTCGGCCTTCTGAGGGCCCATTTATTCTTGGGCTCATTTGCAGCATTCGGTTACTTACGGCCCGTTACTGTCATTTTCTGTTTGTGGGCCAAATTCAGCCCGTCGTTACAGTCGGCCAGTTTGTGGACTGTTAGTCTGTTCGGCCATTTTCATAGCATCACCAAATACGGCCTATTAATGACCTGTTATGGTCATCCCATAAAACGTACGATTTCCACTAAAGGCCCGTCTACGGCTCATTAAAGGCCCGTACAAGACCCATAAATGAGCCGGCGACCCATGGATCCTACGAGACGTAGAAGGCCCATGGATCCTACAAGACGTTGAAGGCCCATGGATCTGACGGCCCGTGAAGGGCCATGGTCGGGCGAATTGGCCCCCGTTTGAACGATATAGCATATTCAAAGAATTATCCTACTCAATACTATCACCTCTAAAAAGCCTACACTATTACAACAAAGAGATCAAGGCATAGAAAGGTAGAATAATCCTACACTATACAATAAAGAAATTACAGCGGATTATACCCACTGGGCACTATCGTTCGACACAGGTGATAATAAAGCATACACAAACATCAAATTACATACACTGGGCAAATACAGCTCATACATCATGGACGTGCATCAACTTAACTCCATTTGAACTATAATATCTTCAGAAAATAGGATTGTCCGGATTCAGATAGCACAAATTTCAGTCTGCAAAATCTCCAATTCCTTCATGGTTACTGTCGGTGTCAAAACCGGCGGATCTCGGGTAGGGGGTCCCGAACTGTGCGTCTAGGCCGGATGGTAGCAGGAGGCAAGGGACACGAAGTTTTACCCAGGTTCGGGCCCTCTCGATGGAGGTAAAACCCTACGTCCTGCTTGATTAATATTGATGATATGGGTAGTACAAGAGTAGATCTACCACGAGATCGGAGAGGCTAAACCCTAGAAGCTAGCCTATGGTATGATTGTTGTTGTGTATGTTGTCCTATGGACTAAAACCCTCCGGTTTATATAGACACCGGAGAGGGCTAGGGTTACACAAAGTCGGTTACAATGGTAGGAGATCTACATATCCGTATTGCCAAGCTTGCCTTCCACGCCAAGGAAAGTCCCTTCCGGACACAGGATGGAGTCTTCAATCTTGTATCTTCATAGTCCAGGAGTCCGGCCAAAGGTATAGTCCGGCCATCCAGACACCCCCTAATCCAGGACTCCCTCAGTAGCGCCCGAACCAGGCTTCAATGACGATGAGTCCGACGCTCAGATTGTTTTCGGCATTGCAAGGCGGGTTCTCCTTCAAATTCCGTGTACCTATTGAATAAAGTCCGGTTTCTTGTAGATGTTGCGCTCCTTGGCTTCTACGCCCAATAATGGCCGCTTCCCATGTGTCAAACGAATATGTAAAGTCTAAGTGTTTTTACATTCACACCCCTAGCCGCGTAAACGAGCTGACCTATTTAAGGGGACGAGGATTTAGATCCAAACCACATCTTCCCCCCCCCCCTTCGCGAGTGTTCATCAGAGCGCATCCGACAAAGGTCCATTCCACCATGGCCAGCCGTCGCGACTCCTCCTCTCGCCCTTCCAGCCCTCAGCCTGGATATTGGGAGAGATGCTCCATCCTGCATAGCGAGCTAGTGACGCTCCAGACCAAGGGATTTCTTCCCCTGGCCTATATGGTCCCGGTTCGAGCCGGCCTTGCCATCTATAATGGCGGAGAGCAAGCGGAGAGTGCCCCTAATCCCTCCAAAGGAGAGTGGGTGTGCATCGTCCCTTATTTAATAAGGGGGCTCGGATTTCCAATCCATCCATTTCTCCGGGGGCTCCTGGAGTTCTATGGCCTCCAGCTACACAATCTCACGCCTGCCTCCGTATTGCATATCGCGGGCTTCGTAGCCCTCTGCGAGCTGTTTTTGGGTATCGAGGCTCATTTCGGGCTATGGAAAAGGTTATTCTGCCTTGTGCCCCGCTCTAAGGAGGGGTCAATGTATCAAGTGGGCGGAGCCGAAGTGTGGCGCATCGCCGGGACCGGATATCTGTCCGGAACCCCAAAGAAGGCGTCCGAAGACTGGCCCTCGGAATGGTTTTATATAGAAGACATCCCGCTGCCGGATCCTGTCCGGATCGGCCTCCCTGAATTCGACAGTGCTCCCTTAAAGAAGCGCCTAAGCTGGCGTCCATGGAGCCCTCAGAGGGATAGTGACAGGGACATCATTTACCTGATGGGCCGAATAAGATTGTTAGCCCATTCCGGACTAAGCATGATCGGGGTTATGGCCGAATGCATTATGCGGGGGGTGCAACCGCTTCAGTATAGAAGCCACCCCATGTGGGACTTCAACAGGGAGGACGACGCCACCCGCTACGGCCGTAAGGGGCCGGATTCAGCTGCCGCTCTACTAAAGATCTTGTCCACTTTGTATAAGGGAGAAGAGGAGGAATTTCTCCGCGTCAACCCACAGGGTGTATTCTCTATGCACAATCCCCCAAGCTGGGTAAGCAGTCGTTTTTACTTGCCCATCCGTTTTGTATTCCCATTGTTAAATATTCAGTCTGACGACTTCAACGCAGGAACTGCGCCGGGCTATTAAGGAAATAAGCAGCCCTCCTCCACAACCCGAGGACCCAGGACAGTCCCTCGACCCAGCCTCTCAAGAGGATCTGGACATATCTGTGGAGCTGATTGATGGAGTGTTCCATCAATTGAGCAAGGATAACGCCTTGGTGGCCATTACGGCCGATTACCCAGGGCTAATCCTGACCTCCTAGGTAACTGAGATCAAAGTCCCAGTACCCCGAATAGGTGTCTGCCCTCTTGTGTTTTCAGTTTCCTGATTACAACCGAACTTTGCAGGGGAGGTTTTTAAGGCGGAAGACCGAACCTGCGGCGACAAGCCAATGAGGGGCCGCAGGGCCCCATAGGCAGAAAAGAAGTGCAGTCCGGACCAAGGCGTCAGCGCAAAGGTATGGCGCGCCCCCTTATCCTAGGTGTTATACCTTCGAGGCACATTGACACTCGTGCTCTCTTGAGGACAAAGAGACCTCGCCGGACTATATCCGGAGAGGCTGCCAATCGCGCCTCCACCAGCCAGGCTCCAAAGCCTGGTCCGGAGGCGGAGGCGAAGGCAAGGCGCGCGCCAGACGCTCCTCCGACGGAGGATGTGCACGGGTTGTCTGCCACCAACTCTGAGGTGGAGAGTGCCATGAACCACAAGCGTCGCCGGACAATTCTTCGCGACGCTTGTTTCTCCCAAGGGGCGTTAGATGCCTTCAACTCGGGAGATGCGTACCTCCGTGCCGCTCAAAATGGTCTAGCCAGAGCCACGGAGCAATATGTTAAAGACATACGGGTAAGAAATTTTTGGTAATTATATATATATACCAGTAGCCCCCGAGACTTGAAACAGTTAGAATAACTGATTTAAGTATCATTTGTTATGCAGGTTCTTACAGAAAAGAATTCCCTACTGTCCAAGGAGCTGGAAGAGTGTAAAGCCCAACTTGAGGACGCACTAGCCGTGGCAGGGGAGCCCAAGGAGACCCCCTCTGGTAATATACACTTCGAAAGATAAGTATTTTGCGAAGCACGACATGGGTGCGAATCTGACAAATGAAATTGCAGATGGCGCCGGATTGAATCTGGAATGGCAACAACTCCTACGCCAGCTAAAGGCTGGTGAGAAGGTGCTGACAAAGGTGAGGCGGGAGAAGAACGATCTCCAAGATGCCAACACCAAGCTGGGCGTCGAGCTGAAAGATGTTCGTGCCCAGCTGTCAGACTCCGTGAAGGAGAATCAGCGGCTTCGGTGCGGCATATTTTGTAAGTGCTTGAACGAACCTTTGAAATAAAGTTCGGCGGGGAAGTCGACTAACAGAGCAATGTCTGTAGGTGTGCTAACATGTCGTCCTGCAGAGGAGATGCCCGGTTCTACGGGTGACCTTCTTCCCAAGCTCTCGCAACTGCTCGATCGAGTTCGGCAGACGATGCAAGGCGTCGCCCAGGCCCTGTGGCCATCCGTCTCCATGCCCGAAGGTCTTGGAGAGCTTGCGGAGAAGCTAAAGGGAGCACGGCGGCGCTTCCGATTGTGGAAGATATCGGCCTGCCGTCAAGGCGCTAGGGAGGCCTGGGCCATGGTGAAGACGCGGTACGCAAAGGCTGACCCCAACCACATGGACGAGGTCGGTCCTATAGGGCCCGATGGGAAGGAGATCCCTGTAAGCTTAGTATACGGCCAAGTAGAGTTGGCCGCAAAGTATTCCCAGCAGGACTGTAAATTAGACAGCCTGTTAGATGGTATTGAAGAGGAATACAATCAGTCAAAATGACTATGTAATTTAATTGACATTTATAATGCCTTCTAGCCGGATTGTAGATCATTTGTCATGGCCGACCTTTTCGCTTCAGCCTCGGGACCTGACGGTCCGGAGTGTGTCCGAATTCCCATGCGGTTATATAGGAACCGGGGAATGCATGGGGACAAGGCGTAGGGGTCATTAGTGCATGAACAGACAAGTGCCCGACTAGTTATGTTATATTACATGGTTAGTAAGAAACATCTTCCAGGGAGAATAGTTCCGTTAGGGGTTCCTTTCCCTGGGAGGAATGCCCTAAGGTGCAGGTGCATGCTGCGAAAAGAAACGCAGGAAAAACATCTGGGGGCGTATAGATAAAAATAAAAAAAGATCATCTTTAGTTCACCGACCGAATATTCCCTTAAGAATGCTAGCTTTCGGCTTCACCCAGTCTGAGGTACACGTCCGGCTGACCCGGCAGTAACAATCGCAGAGGTGCTCCCTTTACCAATCGGGAACATAGGGGTAAGCACAGGAGCCAGGCAACCCAGCTTGGCCAAAACTTAAGTCATATCAATGCATATAATGGTGAATAAAAGGTACATGCAGAAGTGTGACACATGTGTTGGGCATGAAGCCCGTATGAATAAGCTTCTGTTTAAAGAAGCCCCCAGGTTTAATGAGCGCGTATAGCGCATCACTTTATGAGCCTTTAAAGGCTATAAGAGAGAGAGAGAAGAAGATAAATGTAAGACAGAAAATATATAAAAAATTGACAGAGGAAGGAGACGAACACAGAGTTCGGTGCTAGGCATAGAATCTTCGGAGACGGGCTGCGTTCCATGGGTTCGGCTCGAGTCGGTTATCCGATGCATCCCGCAGGCGGTACGCTCCACCAATCAGGACTTGGTCAATTATGAAGGGACCTTCCCACTTGGGCTTGAGTTTGTCCTTTTTCTTGTCCGGTAGTCGTAGAACTAATTCGCCAACGTTGTAATTTTTGGCCTTTACTTCTCTGCTTTGGTATCTTCGAGCCTGTTGTTGATAGAATGCGGAACGGGCTTTTGCCACATCACGCTCCTCCTCCAATGCGTCCAAGCTGTCCTGCCGATCGAGCTCGGCTTCTCTTTCTTCGTACATGCGCACTCGAGGTGAGTCATGAATTATGTCGCAAGGCAAAACTGCCTCTGCGCCGTACACCATAAAGAATGGTGTGTATCAGGTGGTGCGATTCGGCGTGGTCCATAGCCCCCAGAGTACGGAGTCGAGCTCCTCTACCCAGTGCGTGTTAGATTCCTTGAGGGACTGCAGTAATCTGGGTTTGATGCCGCTCATGATAAGACCATTCGCACGTTCGACCTGGCCGTTAGTTTGTGGGTGATAGACAGAAGCATAATCGAGCTTGATGCCCATGTTTTTGCACCAGAGTTTTACCTCATCGGCCGTGAAGTTCGTGCCGTTATCAGTGATGATGCTGTGGGGGATGCCGTACCGGTGTACGACCCCGGATATAAAGTCTATCACCGGTCCGGATTTGGCCGTCTTAACAGGCTTGGCTTCTATCCATTTGGTGAACTTATCCACCATGACCAGTAAGTATTTTTGCTTGTGGGTTCCGCCTTTAAGGGGTCTAACCATGTCAAGCCCCCAGACCGCGAAGGGCCAAGTAATGGGGATAGTTTGGAGGGCGGTGGGTGGCATGTGGCTTTGGTTTGCAAAGAGCTGGCAACCGGTGCATCGTTGGACTAAGTCCTGAGCGTCTGCCCGGGCCGTCGGCCAATAAAAGCCTGTACGGAAGGCCTTGCTTACAAGGGACCGAACTATAGCGTGATGACCGCCAAGTCCGGCATGAATTTCAGCCAGGAGGTTCCGCCCCTCCTCTTCGGAGATGCACCTTTGAAGGACTCCGGTAGTGCTTTTCTTATAAAGCTCTCCCTCGTGGACTCTGTAGGATTTGGATCGCCGCACTATGCAGCGTGCCTCATTTTGTTCCTCGGGGAGTTCCTGCCTAGTAAGGTAGGCGAGGAATGGTTCTGTCCACGGGGCAATGGCGGCCATTATTATGTGGGCTGAAGGTGTTATTTCATTGGCAGAGCCTCCGATTGTGTCAGAATGTTCGGTGTCGGGCAGTGCGGTTAGGTCCGGGCTGTTATTGTTTTGCTCCCCTTACCATACTACGAATGGCTTGAACAGCCTTTCCAAGAAGATGTTGGGGGGGACTACATCGCGTTTTGCACCAATGCGTGCCAGGACATCTGCCGCCTGATTATTTTCTCGGGCTATATGGTGAAATTCAAGCCCCTCGAACCGAGCTGACATTTTTAGGACAGCGTTGCGGTAAGCTGCCATTTTTGGATCCTTGGCATCAAAGTCTCCATATATTTGGGATATTGCGAGGTTTGAGTCCCTGCGCACCTCTAGGCGTTGAATGCCCATGGATACTGCCATCCGGAGACCATGTAAAAGGGCCTCATATTCGGCTGCATTGTTGGAGTCCGTGTACATAATCTGGAGTACGTATTGAATTGTGTCTCCTGTGGGGGACGTCAAAACGACGCTAGCCCCCAGTCCGGCCAACATCTTGGAGCCGTCGAAATGCATGATCCAATTTGAATATGTGCCGTACTCTTTAGGGAGTTCGGCCTCCGTCCATTCTGCGACGAAGTTGGCCAAGACTTGCGACTTGATGGCTCGCCGTGGCTTATAAGTTATGTCGAACGGGAGGAGCTTAATGGCCCATTTTGCAATCCGGCTCGTTGCGTAACGATTGTTTTTAATATCGTTAGGTGGTACTTCCAAGGCTACTGTTATTGAACACTCTTGAAAGTAGTGTCGTAGCTTCCGGGATGCCATGAATACCGTGTATGCAATATTTTGATAATGTGGGTACTATGATTCGCAGGGAGTGAGGACAGTGGACACATAATAGACCAGCTTTTGAAGGGGGTATTTGTGTCTGTCCGCTTCTCATTCGACGACGAGCACTGCGCTTACAACCTGATGTGTTGCTGCGATGTATAATAGCATTGGTTCGCCAATGTTTGGCGCGGCCAGGACTGGGTTTGTTGCCAGTATGGCTTTTATTTCGTCGAGTCCAGCCGTGGCTGCATCCGTCCATTTGAAGTGTTCGGTGCGCCGAAGGAGGCGGTAAAGGGGTAGGGCCTTTTCTCCCAAGCGGGAGATAAAGCGGCTTAGAGCCGCCACGCATCTGGTTAACTTTTGTATTTGTTTGAGATCCTTTGGGATATCTAGTTGCGACAGAGCTCAGATCTTGGCTGGATTTGCTTCAATTCCTCTACTGGATACAGTGAAACCCAAGAGCTTTCCGGCTGGAACGCCGAAAACGCATTTTTCCGGGTTGAGCTTGATGTCGTATGTTCGGAGGTTATCAAATGTGAGCCTCAAGTCGTCTACTAGAGATTCAACATGTCTTGTTTTGACGACCTCATCATCTACATATGCCTCCACTGTTTTGCTGATCTGGCTTGCCAGACATGTCTGAATCATGCGCTAATATGTTGCGCCGGCGTTTTTGAGCCCGAAGGGCATCGTGTTGAAGCAGAATGGGCCGTATGGTGTGATAAATGCCGTTGCGGCTTGGTCTGGTGCTGCCATCTTGATTTGATGGTAGCCGGAATATGCGTCGAGGAAACACAACGAATCGTGTCCTGCGGTAGCGTCGATAATTTGATCGATGCGGGGGAGGGGGAAGGGATCCTTTGGGCAAGCCTTGTTAAGGTCTTTAAAATCAACACACAGGCGCTAGGATTTGTCCTTCTTTGGTACCATCACTAGGTTTGCTAGGCAGTCCGAATGTTTTATATCTCTGATGAATCCGGCCTCCAATAGCTTTGCTAGCTCCTCTCCCATGGCCTGTCTCTTAGGTTCAGAAAAACGCCGAAGAGCCTGTTTGACAGGTTTCAATCCTGTTTGGATATTTCAGCTGTGCTCGGCCAGCCTGCGTGGGATTTCTGGCATGTCTGAAGGGTGCCAGGCAAAAATGTCCCAGTTCTCTCGTAGGAACTCTCGCAGTGCGGCCCCTTCATCAGGGTTTAACTGTGCCCCGATGGAAGCTGTTTTATTGGGGTCCGTTGGATGGACTTGGAATTTGACTATTTCGTCCGCCGGTTTAAAGGAGGTGGACTTGGATCTTTTGTCAAGTACCACATCGCCCCTATTCACCGTAGAGTGCAGCGCAGTTAGTTCCTCAGCCGCTAGGGATTCAGATAGTGCCTCGAGGGCCAGTGTGGCTGTCTTGTTTTCGGCGCGGAGTGGTATGTCCGGATCACTAGCGAGAGTGATGATCCCGTTAGGCCCGGGCATCTTGAGCTTCATGTACCCGTAATGGGGTATTGCTTGGAAGATTGTAAATGCTTCCCGCCCTAGCAGAGCGTGATAACCACTGCTGAACGGAGCCACATGGAACGTGTCTTCTTCGGACCTGTAATTATCCGGCATGCCGAACACCACATCTAGTGTGATTTTTCCTGTACAGCGCGCTTCCCGACTGGGGATTATTCCTCTAAAGGTTGTGCTGCTTCACTCAATGCGGTTCCAGTTTATTTCCATTTTTTGAAGGGTTTCCTCATGAATGAGGTTAAATCCGCTGCCACCGTCCATGAGTACCTTGGTAAGACGGAAGTCGTCCACTATTGGACTGAGGACCAATGCGGCTGGTTCTCGGGCTGTTCGGAATTTAGGTTCATCACTGGCGTTAAAGGTAATAGCTGTGTCACTCCATGGGTTTATTATTGCTACTTGGTAGACTTCAACAAGGCTGCAAAGTGTCCTTTTTTGCATATTATTTGATGCGAAAGTCTCGAAGACTGTTAATACCGTATTGGTGTCTCTGGGGTGGCTTTCTGTGGCCTCCGGAATTAGGAGATTTTTGCCAATTTTGGCCACCTGCCGGAGTATCCAACATGCTCTGAGGCTGTGAGTTGGTGTGGCGTCCTCTGTACTATGAATTTTACAGGGTCCATTAAGCCATCCTTCCAGTACGGTTCCATGCCCTGTAGAGGGTTTTTGCTTTTTAGTGCTTGACCCGGGTGTCTGGTGATGATGCACCCTTTCATTTCGGACTGGGTTTGTATTCAGGGCCGGATTGTCCCAAAATTTTATTTCGGTTTTCCAGGCGCTTTCCATCACACAGTACTTTTGTACAATGGGCGCCAAGTCAGCGAAGCGTGTAATATCACGGCGACTTATGGCGTTGAGTATTCCCTTGCCCGTGTAATTATAGCAGAAGATTGAGATTGCGTCTTCCTCGCGGTAGTCCCTTAGCCTGTTCTTAACCAGGAGGAATCTGGCCCAGTAATGATGTACTGTTCCATCGGGTTCTTGCCTAATTTTGGATAGATCGCTTATGTTGGGGTGGGTGGGTGGAATTAAATCCGAAGCCTCACCCCATCTGAGGCTCAGAGGCCAAGGAATTTCTGAACTCGAAAATTTGGATTCCTGGATGTTGTCCAATGAATCCAGCCCGTCGCCTGACTCTAAGTTCAGGTCTTGAGTGATATCCTCCCCTCCGCGGGTATCTGGCTTGGAGGGATCGGGAATCCGGACGTAGCGAGTCCTTAAGATAGATGAAGGGTCGCCGCACTGTCCCTCTACCACGACAACGTGATGGGTGACTTGGGGAGAGTTAATCTCTCTCAGATCGGGTTTAGGCCCAATCTGGTCGTAATCCGTAGCGAATCCCAGGGCGGCGAAGCGATCCAAGAGCTCGTTTATGGAGGAGAGCTCCATTGGACCTAACTGCTCGGCGAGTTCCGAGCTGACATGAAGATTGTTTTCGATGGCTCGAGAGGTCATCATTGGCGCAAAAGCCGAACAGGCGGTCATAAGAAAACCACCTAGCCGGAGGGTTTGGCCGACAGCCAAAGCTCCCTTAGCAACGGTGCCGTCTTTAAAGACGGGGCGAGGCATCCTTCCTGATGGCGACGACACAAAGGAACTCTCAATGAAAGCACCAATGTCGGTGTCAAAACCGGCAGATCTCGGGTAGGGGGTCCCGAACTGTGCATCTAGGCCGGATGGTAACAGGAGGCAAGGGACACGAAGTTTTACCCAGGTTCGGGCCTCTCGATGGAGGTAAAACCCTACGTCCTTCTTGATTAATATTGATGATATGGGTAGTACAAGAGTAGATCTACCACGAGATCGGAGAGGCTAAACCCTAGAAGCTAGCCTATGGTATGATTGTTGTTGTGTATGTTGTCCTACGGACTAAAACCCTCCGGTTTATATAGACACCAGAGAGGGCTAGGGTTACACAAAGTCAGTTACAATGGTAGGAGATCTACATATCCGTATCGCCAAGCTTCCCTTCCATGCCAAGGAAAGTCCCTTCCGGACACGGGACGGAGTCTTTAACCTTGTATCTTCATAGTCCAGGAGTCCGGCCAAAGGTATAGTCCGGCCATCCGGACACCCCCTAATCCAGGACTCCCTTAGTTACCTCAGTGTCTTGTTTCATTTTTTTGACTCCTGCATCTAATACCTGCATGTCCAGTCTCAACTTGTTGATTATACGTTGACAATCATGTACACGTTGTCTTGCCACCTCTAGTTGATGCTCGAGAACATCAGCACATTCCAATTCCAACCCATAATCATTCGGTAACGGCCATGCCGCACTGCTCACAGATCTTTGTGTTCATGTCACTTCATCCTAAAATGTTTCTGTAAGTACACATGACTAGGGCAAATATATAGTTACAACAGTGAAGCGAACAAGACACTATTTTGTACTACATGGCAAAACAAGACTAACAATAATGGTACACGTCACTTTCAAAAAAACAATGTTACACGTCATGAAGCATAAGCAGGTGATATTTTAAAAATTATAAAAAGATAGTCTGTGCAACCTGCATACAGAAATCCCTCTTAGCTCACCAGAGGAGCATGATGTTGGGGCCCAATCGAAAACACAGACAAGTTACAAATTTAGACAACACGTTGTGTATAAGTAAGCAAGCAGTTGGCCATTCTGTGCCTCAATTAAAGTCTTAGGGAGCATAATGAACAACAGAGGGTTTCATACAAACATACTACAGCAGGCAAAACTATGCAATCATTTGCGTAGTATAAACTAGATTGTGAGCCTCATGCAATAATAGTTGGTTAATAGACTTCAAAGCTTCAGGCACACTTCGGCAGAGTAATTAAATGGTAAGGCCTTTAATTATGTCAACTAATAATGATACAAGTACCGAACATCAGGCATGATTATTTGGGCATCTCATTAACTGAGGACAAATAAAGCAATTGAAAATAGAAAATTAACTATGCTTGAAACAAACAAGGAATTGAACTGTTGAGTTGCATACAGTGACTTACCTTAGCAGGTTGAAGAGGCTCAGCGCAGCTCCTACTTCTCTTGCAAGGCTCCTTCCTAACATCTTGTACTTGGAAATCCTCAATCTTATCTTCATTGCACCCCCTCTGCAAGGTGACACAAACTAGTTACTCGTCTCCTTGGAAGATAAATATGCATACTTTCCAGTCTGTGAACACAAAAGGATGAGATTATAACAAAACAACACCACACAATTATGTCAACTAGTTACTCGTCTCCTTGGAAGAAAAATATGCATATTTTCCTAACATACTTGCCTACTGTAGTGTACAGCCAAACCTTTATGTCACCTATGAGTTAGACAAGGCCCCACTACAGCAGCCCTTAGTGTTTAAATCATTGACAAGCTCTGTTTGAGTGTTAGGTCAAGAACAACAAGTAATCAAAGCAAACAGTCCTAGTATGGCTGGCTGATGCAAACAAGGAATTGAACAGATGTGTGAGCAAATCTTACATATCAAGAAAAGAAGCAAAGAAGGAGGCTTAAAGACCATCACTTGACTGACCAGATTTAAGGGGCATTTAAACATCATGTGCAATGTATGGACTAACATAAACATTGCATATTCTAGATTCTACAATGGAATGCACATGTATTAGGTTCTGCCATGTATGATGATGCCTAAATGTACAGATAGCAGGCGGGAGTGATTCATCATTGCACGCACAATTGAATTGCAGGTTAAGGGCCAGTTCGATTCCGCCTTTTCAGGGCATATTGTCAAAATAAGCCATAAAAGATGTAAAGAAGTCATTTTTGAGTTATGGGCTTGGGCTTAACTAATTTCGCTTTGGAGGGGGGTGTCTTGGGTAGAACCTCACTAAAAATTGAAGGGAAGGGGAATAGTGAAATGACTCTGCTGTCTGCCTATATTACACTCAAAATGCAACTGCTGACGCCCGTGTCACACCTGGCCCTCAAGTAAAAACAAACACGCAGGCATTCATTGCCCTGCTCGCTTGCATCTCCTCTCCCCTTTCCCTCTACCTCGATCCCCTGCCTACAACACTAGGGTTCCTCCAGCGAGTCGTCGCCACTGGTGCACTACATCTTGTACTTTTTCAATGTGTAACCCTATCTGCAAGTTGACACGGCTAATTTCAGACATCTCTACATGATACTACATTGCATATCCCTTGCGCATATTTAAACCACCAATTAACGATTGTGTGCGTACCATAAACTAGCCATGACTCTGTATGCTGGACTAGCAGGCACTCTAAGGGAGCCTAATGTAGTGCACTCGAATTCCTACATGCCACCTACGATTTTTTGTAATGTACTGCCCCTGTTCCTAAATATATGTCTTTGTAGAGATTCCAGTATGGACCACATACAGATGTATATAGATGCATTTTTGAGTGTAGATTCACTCATTTTGCTCCGTATGTAGCCTATAGTGGAATCTCTAGAAATACTTATATTTAGGAACGGAGGTACGAGGTAGTATCATGTATGACATCTACATATCTAATTTAGCAGCCAGCAGTAGAAATCATTGTCTGCACAAAGGGATTACTGGTCGAAAATCCTAGCAAAGCACGCTGGCAGGCATAGAACAATACAAGAGAGAGAGAGACGCGCTTACAAGATCATAGCAATGCCTCAGTCCAGGATCTTGGTTGGCCAAGCTGTTAGATCCAGAAGAAACATCGTCCTTGTAGTTTTTGCCAGCTGCATAACAGGTAACAGCGACCGGTTAGTATATTTGAAGTACATCGGTCAGGTGATGCTGGACGGGTTTAAAGGCGACAAGTACCTAGGCCGTGGTGGGTGCTTGGCATCTCGCCAGACTATCGGAATCAGGTTAGAAACGTCGAGGGGGATGATGCTGCACTGGCTGTCGGGGTCCGGTAAGGAGATCTAGAACCGGCGAGTAGGGTGTTTGTGGAGCGGCTCCGGTAGGGTGGACTACGGTGTGGGCGAAGCGGATCTATGGCCGTGGACGAGGGCGTAGGTGAAGCTGCTTCGATGGTTGGGTTAAGGATGGTGTCGACGATGCGGATCTGCGGCCGTGGACGGGGCGTCAGAAGCTGCTCCAGTGGTTGGGTTAAGGGTGGTGTCGACGATGCGGATCTGCGGTCGTGGATGGGGCGTGAGAAGCTGCTCCGGTAGGTTGGATGAGGGTGCAAGGAAGCGGATCTGAGGCCGTGGACTTGTGAGTTCGCAAAGCGGCCCCGGTAGGGTTGAGAATGGTATAGGCGAAGCTACTCCGGTAGGGTTGAGGAAGGTGTCGGCGAAGCAGCTCCGGTAGGGTTGAGGAAGGTGTTGGCGAAGAGGATCAGAGGCCATGAACGGGGGCGTCGGTGGGGCGGCTCCGGGGGGTGTGGACGAAGCGTCTCCGGTGGGGAGTATGAATGAGCCGCTGCAGATGCGCGGCGGTTGACGAGAGTATCGGTGAAGCAGATCCAGCGCCGTGGACAAGGCCGACACTGAATGGGCTGTGGTACAGTGGTGGATGAGCAGTCTACTTGTTTCTAGGGGAGGTGGGAGGGGTAGATGCGGCCGCAAAAGCAGATCCGGTGAGGTGGACGCCGCTGGCAGTGAATGGGCTATGGTACGCCGGTGGATGAGCAGTCTAGGGCTTTGAGAGGGGAGGGGAGAAAGGGCGATGAAGTACGGACGACGTGATGTAAGATGCTCTGGTGCTATGGAGTTAGTCGTTTTTGCGGGAGGGGGAGAGGAAATGGGGGTGCCGTGTAGTGGGGGAACTGGAAGTTACCAAAGCAGCCCCGACCTATCATGTAGATGAGGGCTGTATTGTAACTGTTGGTCTCCGTGCACCAAGGACAAAAGGGGGATTTCGCATGCTAAAGACTAAGGTGGCGGAAATTTTAGAAGGAGGCGGGAGATTTTGCCGCCCGTGGGATCGTTCGTATCCAGTTTCAACTAATTTTGGACCGTGCTAGCGGGAAGGTCATGCTAGACCGTGTACACGGGGCACGCGTCAGCAGTTAATAACTGGTGTGAAGTCCACCCTAGAAAAAGACAATAACTCGGGATGATGCGCCGATAACTTGGACGTTCACACAGGCGCGGCCAATCGTATGGGTGTAGTGGCGCGTTCACAAAAAAGGGATCAAACGCTCTGCCTATGTATTTCTCGTGTAAATAGATAATTTAGTGCCATTGGTTATTTACTTTAAACATAATGCATTGACGTGTTAGTGTAGAGGCACACAAAAAGAAATGGATATTGTAGTCAGCTACTTAAAAGTGTTACCTCATATTATTACATAGCCTCCATTTTATAAATTGCATACCCGTTGAATTCATATATGAATATTACATATATTACTTCAAAATAGAAACTTAAATCATCCAAGACTAATGAATTTGAATGCAAGAGTAACAATGGTGCATGTTCATGATAGCTACATTGGTTGTTTGAAGAAACATCACTGTAACTTTGGCATGCACAACAAAAAGGCTTATTTAAATAGAAAAAAAT
Source organism: Triticum dicoccoides (assembly GCF_002162155.2). Taxonomy (NCBI): domain Eukaryota; kingdom Viridiplantae; phylum Streptophyta; class Magnoliopsida; order Poales; family Poaceae; genus Triticum; species Triticum dicoccoides. The sequence continues at coordinate 71,159,730 of NC_041390.1, read as the reverse complement.
GTGATATGTGAGTGTCCAATCTTTATAGCATTGAATCGATATTGTACCTTTGGCCACGATACGAAGTAGATATTGACTTATGTTCAAGCGATGCACGTCCACGATCGCTAGATAGTGATATGTGAATGAATTGTGCAATCTCTCTCACACGCATACATATCTCATTTCCCTGTGGGCATCGGAATCACACATGCGCACTTCGTGTATTTCTCTCCCTCCGTCAGGGTTAAATTCGTCTTTCTACCCCGTCCTACAAGTCTCTCACACAGAAACACACACGCTCTCTATGTCTAACACGCCCACCCCTTTAATTCCGCTCACCCACATCCACTAATGTCTCTCACACATATGCTATCTACCTATCCCTTAATATAGCTAGATATGTGTCACACAAACTCCTTCTCCCTACTAGCAAGATGCCCATGCGTTGCACGGAACATCAAGATGCATTTATATGAGAAGTTTATCTTGTGGGAGAAAAGGATGAACGATGGAATGCCTTATTTGCAAATGCGGAGAGGGGTGTGGGTATCTTTTTGCAAAATTGCCATAGTTTCCTTCCTGTCCGTCGGATATAAATTGGATGGCCTATATTGTAGGATGGCAGGAACACCATCATCACCAACTCTGTTTTTTATAAGAGTAGAGATATGTGAGTGTCACTGCCCCACCACACACCTACACTTCCCAACACCGAAGGAGTAGGGTGACACCTCGATCTTGATACTAATCTATCGACTGGCTTCCCTCTCAAATACACACACACACACACACACACACACACTACCCGGCACCGAAGGAGTAGGGTGGCACATCGATCTTGATAATAATCTATCTACTCCTCTTTCAAACACACACACACACACACACACACACACACACACACTCGCTAGTTGTGCCTCTGTGCCTACCGCGCACACTCTCGATACGTTTTTCTCTCCCTCCCTCCCCAACAATGACAGCAGAAGGGTGACAACTCGATCTGATCATAATCTGTCAATTGGTTTCTCTCTCAATCATTGTGTCTCGGTGCCTCGCTCGGTAGCCCCCTCGATATGTAGACTTCTCGCGCGCGCATAGCTGTAGTGACGATAATGCTGAACCCAGTGTGCCTTGTTTTTAACGGCCTCATCTGATAGTTTTCACCCTGTTTTCTGTTAATTAACAAGGCGACCTTTTCTTTGTTACTACTAGTGAATCTGAAATCATTCGGGGCAGACATAAAATATATCACTTCAACCCAATTATCGCAGCAACTATTTTAAATGAAATAAGCTAGCTGCCCGTGCGTTGCACGGAACATCAAGATGCATTTGTATGAGTAGTTTATCTTGTGAGAGAAAAGGTTGAACGAGGGAAGGCCTTATTTGCGAATGTGGAGAGACGTGTGGGTATATTTTTGCAAAATTGCCATAGTTTCTTTCCTATCCGTTAGATATAAATCCGACGGCATATATTGTAGGATGGCACGCACACCATCATCACCAACTCTGTTTTCTATTCCCTCCGTCCGAAAATACTTGTCATCAAAATGGATAAAAAGAGATGTATCTAAAACTAAAATACGTCTAGATACATTTCCTTTTATCCATTTTGATGACAAGTATTTTCGGACGGAGGGAATATTTGTCTTTTTAGAGATTTCAACAAGTGACTATGATCGGACCTTACCAACATACTCAAAAAAGTAGTCCATAATTTTGATGTTACCCTCTTTTCTTGGCGCTACAGTGCCATCTGGATACCTCGTAAATAAATAAAGTACTACATGATACTAATATATGATACATGGTGCAGGATTACTAAGTATTATTAATACAGTTTTGCTAGAACTCATCTAGATGAGATATAATTTGGTCTCATTCATCTTTTATAGCCATTGGATGTGATGCTATATAAGATGCATGTGTGCTGATGTGGGTTGTATTTGTTCTTGTGCAACGAACTGACCACTGCATGTCATGTTTGATAGTCTCAAGTCATTAAAAGCATACAAGCCCCACAACTCTTCTTGGTTGATTCCTCTATTTACGTCAAAAAAAGAAGAAACATCGTGAGAGTTAATGCACCACGCCTATGTGTTTACTATTTGGTTTTCGTAAGATGACTTAATACTCACCTAGACGGAGGGAGTATTCGATTTTACAGTGGGCGGCGCAGTTCCTGATATGGCTTTAATGCAGACGAGGGAGGGAGTAGCGGTTCCCGATATGTTGAACGGCCAATGCATCCTCCTTCAATTAATGCATGAGGGAAGTAATGGGAGGAGGTCCAGGAAAAAAGGCTGCACGATGTGAATGCAACGCAGTTTGCCCTCATTGCCCTCATATAAAGGTGCCCCTCCATTCCAATGCATCTACCACATCGTACGCACCTAAGCATTTGCCTAAGCACCTACACTAAGCGCAAAAGAGCTCACTCCAGACCCATGGCGGCGATGCTCGTGAGCGGCCAGTGGTTGCGCCAGATGGTCCACAACGCCAGCCAGTGCCATGGCACCGAGGATCGTCTCCAGATGGTGTTGGAGACCGGCTGGTGGATGGCCGCCTTCGACGCCAACTATGACTCTCAGTTGGACCAGATGATCGTTGCCACCAACAACAAGTTCACCGTCCTCAAGAAGCTCACGGACGACATCGCCATACTCCTCTAGCCCGCGCGCCCGAGCTCCTCATTGCCTGCCACCCTAATCGGCCTCCATGGCCGGAACCTCTTTCAAGCACTGGTGGCCCTACGACTGCTCGGCGACGCCACGAAGAATGTCCACTTGGAGGTCGCGCTCGCAGCAAGGCGCCTCGCCCTGCAAGATTTCGTCGACCTACACATCCACATGTATGAGGAAATCGTGTACATATGTATCTACAAGGCCAGTGAGGATGCTACGACATTGGCCTTCCTCAACCGGCTAGAAGCCTTGGATGCCTTTGCTGAGAAGCACCTCGACCTCGCCACAAAAGCCGCCGCTCCTTAGCCGCCGGTCGGTGGCCCGGCGCACTAAGTTGAGGAGGAGGAGGTCGTATGTTCGTGGATCCATCTTTCTTCTTGTCTTCTGTAACCACCACTGCGATCGCATCATCGTGGCCTTAGTTCTTATTGTGCTGTTGCATTCTCGTTCCATTCAATACCGACATGTGCGATCCCTTTGCTTAATTATATGCATCACTATAACTAGTAATCCATCTGTCAATTTATAAGTTGTGCTTACCTTTTCCATCAACTTCGAGCAACGCGCTAGCATCTTGCTAGAAACACTAGAATATGTCTATATAATCCTTATGTGATAGTCCATTTAAAATCTCAAAAAAGACAAATATTTAGGTACGGAGGGAGTAATATATTAGGAGTATATCAAAACAATAGTGATTTCTTTCAAGTTTGTGAACAAATACTACTATTCTACTACTTTGGATCCATCGCAACGCACGGTCACATTGCTGGTAAAAGGAAAAGGCCTGCCGCGTTCGCGTCGCACCCCCACAGGCCCGAGAATCGGGAGTACAACACAGCCCGTCCGGCACGACACATAGCTTAGGGAAGGCGTGTTGCCTAGCATTTTCACTTTCATGTGGGACCGCCATTGAGCAAACCGACACCCCGCCCGCCGCCGGGTTGGAAAACAGAAATGAGGGGAAGATCTAGCTGTAGCACGGAAGCCAAGAAATTTGGTGTCAGACGGGGCTCGTTGATAGAGTAGGAGCATTCCGTACTAGTACTACTCCTACTAGTACCAAGTTTGTACTCCTAATACTATATTACTAGTACTACCACTATACAACTAGTAGGTACATGCACGGCACGACATCGTAGGAACAAAAACCAGGAAGATCTTGTTTTGGGTGATTTATCTTTTTTTAATCAACGTTATATGAATAATATGATGTGGGGGGCACCCATGAAGCTTATGTGGCTTGGTTGCATGGCTACGGAAGGTTAGAGAAAAATAAATAGATAATGTGTTTAGAGTGCACTCCACTAAATAGATATATATATATATACTTTGGATCCATTGCAACGGACCGACACATCTATATCTATACCCCCTATATAGTGTGTGAAAAACTTTGAAAGTTGGTCATTGGATGAAGCCAATCCGACGATACAAAGATGGCAAATCCGAGCACTACTGGCCGTTGGATATCATCCACTAGATTCTGCCACATGTATAATCTAGAAGACTCCATGGTTGAACTTAATTCATGACTAAGGGCCTCTTTGATTCATAGGATTGCAGAAACACAGGAATAGGAAAAAAGTAGGATTGGAATGGCATGTTCATTGGATCCCTATAGGATTTGAGTTTGTTTGATTATGTCACATGAAAAACAAAGGATTTCTTTCAAGAGGTTGGAGTGCATGTTAGAATTCCTGTGAAACGTAGTACAAATGAATCCTTAGGAAAATATTCTACATGATTCAATCCTACGAATCAAACGACCAACGTAGGAAAATTCCTAAGGATTCTAATCCTTCAAAGATCCTATGAAAATCCTTTGAATCAAACAGACCCTAACTTTGCCACAACCAAGCTTAGGAAAAGTTATTAGTTCTTCAAAACGAGAGAAACAAGTTGGCAAGCCTAAGGGAATCTTGCCACATTTTTTGTGTGTATGTCATGTGGGGCCTTAGTGTGGCTTGCCTAAGGTGTGGCTTGAATCAAACACTCGCCTAAGTTAATCAAACTTGCCTAACCTTACATTCCACCAGATTTTGCCACATGTTAGAATCCAGAAAGCTCCACATGTAGAAGCATAATGCACAAACCACCAGAATCTCATGCGTGCAATGCACGTGTACCTTACTAGTACTAGTTGGTAGTAGTAAGAAACAAATTCCAGTTTTGGCACGAGATCGTACCGCGGGAGCACCACAAGGCCTACCACAAGAGTTACATTTCCCTCTCGGGGCCCACGGGACCGAACTTCAGTGGCTTAGTGTTAGAAACAAGAAACGTGATGGTCGCCGTGGTTCAACTTCCATGGACAAGCTGTCATGTCTGCTGGCACATGTATATCAAAACTAGAGTGTTTATATTTCAAGCACATGAACAAGTATTATTCTACTACTTTGGATCCATTGCAACGCACGGGCCAGCACATTGGTAGTAGTAGTGTCCATCTCTATCTCTAGAGGCCTTCCCACATTCATCCTTTTCTCTCACAAGATAAACTACTGATACAAATGGATCTTGATGTTCCAAGGAACACACGAGGATGTTTTCTTGGGTGTCTCTCCAGCGCGGCGTGGCCGTAGTTGCAAGTTGATGCCCCTTGAGATGCCGACGTTGAGGGGCACTCGGATTTCCTCCGATGAGCAGGTAAGATGAGTTTGATCATGTAGTAAATGCATTCTAAAGACTACTTCCGTGTCCATTTCCTAATTCTCCCCTGCCCACTGTTTCACAGGTTAGGCTCGGTGCGAGTGGAGATTTGCTTGCATATGTACGGGAGGGTACCAACATCAATTTGCACAACATTTACAATGGTGAAACCGTTCCCATAGAACCTTTGCCCAACATTGGGATCAGCCATGCAATGGGCCACCACATGAATTGGTACGATGGAACCACAGTGAGATTGAATAAGATAGCATGAACCTTGCACATGGCGGTCAAAGGCGGATCATGCTGTCTGCGGCCGATTTGTTGCCGTACGAGTAGGAAGACGTTGTGCTCCTTTGTAACCGCATCTTCGTGGTGACAAACCAGGGGACTTATTTTGTATGGGACACATCCTACGATATACTCCCTCTCTCCCAGCTTATTTGTTTTGAATCTTTTCATTTTATAAGTTTTAAATTCAAATTTAGAGCTCCCGATCACATGTTGAGATTACAATGTCCATTAAATCATTGCGTGCATGTATAGTAAAGAAACAAATCTCGAGTTTGGCATGAGTTCGTGCTGCGGGAGCACCACAAGCCCTGGCGCAGGAGTTACATTTCCCTCTCATGGCCGTCGGGACTGAGCTTCAGCGCCTTACTACACCTACCTTTGAGTCAATAACATGTGGACCCGATAGGTGACTGGTCCACATGTAATGCTCCCGTAGGCAGAGGGGAAGTGGGGCCAAGAGGGGTGAGCCGCAGGTCGGGGGACGTGTGGTTTCATGGGTTCGAGCTGCGTCATGGGAATCACAGGTGGCTGTGGTAGAAACTTGATGCTCGCCGCATTTTAGGTGGCCCACATGTCATGCACACAAAGGCAGAGGGGCGGTGCGGCCGAGAGGGGTGAGGCGCATGTCGGGGGGCGTGGTGCCGTGGGTTGGAGAGGCGTCATGGGAATCGCGAGATGAAACGTGATGGTCGCCGTAGTTGAACTTCCATGGACAAGCCGTCATGTCTACGGACACATGCACTGCATACCGATCACTGGAAGGAGTAGCAGAGAAAGCTATATATGTGGATAAATAGTTCCTTATAGTCAAGCGGACCCATGCTACTACTCTGTTCCAAAGACATGCACACCATCAAAATAGTCCATCTATATCAATATACACTGAGAGGGAATAATTTTTTTTACAAGAGAGGAAATAGTTCATCCATCCATAATGCCCTCCTGCTGGTGCAGCCTTTTCTTCTTCTTCTTCTTCTTCTTCTTCTTCTTCTTCTTCTTCTTCTTCTTCTTCTTCTTCTTCTTCTTCTTCTTCTTCTTCTTCTTCTTCTTCTTCTTCTTCTTCTTCTTCTTCTTCTTCTTCTTCTTCTTCTTCTTCTTCTTCTTCTTCTTCTTCTTCTTCTTCTTCTTCTTCTTCTTCTTCTTCTTCTTCTTCTTCTTCTTCTTCTTCTTCTTCTTCTTCTTCTTCTTCTTCTTCTTCTTCTTCTTCTTCTTCTTCTTCTCATTCTCTGTTGGAGACGGCTTCGCAACAAGCTCTTTGGACCTTGCAGCTATCTTGTAACTCACACGGGCATCGAGGGCAGCATATTTTATCCGCTCGTACGTCAAGGGATAATTCTCCCATCCAGACGACCTTAATGCCACCGTCTCGTCACCCTTCTGAATATTTGTACCGAGCACAAAATTTGCTACGTCGAATAGGGATGGTGTCTGTTTATCACAAACTTCTACAGGAATTTTGATTCTGGTTTGTAGGTCAGCGATGCTATTCAAATCAAGGTTGTACAGCTCCAGCTTCTGTTTGTCCCCTTCGATGGCTGCTCCACAGAAGTATACGTCCTCCCGAGACAAGAAATCGTGAAGCTCACCTGCTATGGAGGGCGAGTGTATGATGTGGTACACCAAAACATCATCTTCGAGGCACAGCTGAAGGACGGCGGCGCGCTGGATCTTCCCAGGGGCATGCTCCGTGTACTCTGCGTCGAGACCGATGACCGTCGTCCTCTACCTTTTCGAGGGAGTTGGATACATTGTTGATCCACTACCGAAAAACCCTTGGGTGGACGGTGACGATGGCAACTATGCGCATCGAGCCTTTGACGAGGACATGTTGGACGCTAAAAACCTGCATCTCGATCTCTATCGCCATTTGGAACCACTGGAACAGAGGGCTATGGTTTGGAGAATTAGGATTAGATGGCTAGTCTAACTGAAGTAGTAGATGATTATTTAAAGAGGTTAAAACAATGTGAAAGTAGTGGGGTTTAGATGCAAATGAAGACGAAGGGGAGGTGAAGAAGCCGAGGAGAATCGGTTCCCGATGGAGAAGTAAATGGGAGAAGTGGCGTGCATGCAGTTGATTAGACGGCTAGGTAGACTAAACGAAAAGGCTATGCAGGTAGACTGATGAGTCGTACCTATTCGTGTACGGGTCCATCCTTCCTGATAGGTGGGACCTATGCAAACAGATAAAAAAATGTGTTGTAGTTTTTTTTGAGCGCGTGAGTGTGAGACACAACATTCTCTGGTTAAGGAATACTCCCTCCGTTTAGGTGAGTATAAGTCACCTTATGAAAATCAGGTTTCCCCAAAACCTTTAGGCGTGGAGCATTAACTTCCTACTCGATCCCCTCCCAGCCTCGTTAGCCAGCGTTCTCTTCCTCTGCTGCTGCGTTCTACCTTTCCATTTTTCCTCTTCTCAAGTGTGGAACGATCTGCAAGCCGTCCTTGATGCACCAGAATGACCACTGCATGCATCGCGGCAGAGCGTTGATTGGGCATGCACGAGAATTTGGTTCTGCTTGCAATATGGATGATACCTAAACGATGAAGTGAACATGCATGCTAGCACGGGAGACCTATTTACGCTATACAATACTGGAGTACTAATGTACCTACTACTATTAGTAGTAGTAGTAGTAGTACAACTTTGGTACACTTGATGGTCAAAATACTATTCATCCGGTCCTCACAGTGAAGTGACAACACCCTGCGCCTGACACTAGTCTAGGCGGTGTGTTCGGGTTACCAAAGTCAACCTCACCCTGTGCACAGTGCAGTCTGTCACCGCCGATGTACAACGCATTGGCGCCTCGCTTCGTCTCCCTCTCCGCTCCCATAGCACCACTCCATCTCCATCTCCTTCTCCGTCTCCATCTCACTGTGCCCCCGTGTACCGTCGCCTCACTCGCATTCCGCAGTAACACTATTCCCTCGCTAGCCGCTCTAGCACTGACATCCTTCTCCCCCGTAAATCAAGCCCCCTTCCAAACTCCACCATGGCCGAACGCAAACCACGCAGCATCCATATGAGCCGCGATTGGAGCAATCTCTCCAGTGACATCCTCGACCTCTGTTGTTCGTGTATGGATATGTTGAGCGCCTTGCGGCTGGCTGCATGCTCGAGGGACATGCACATGGCCATCGTCGAAGCGAGGCCTAAGCTTTTCAAGACACCCTGCTTGCTGCTATCTGGTCTTGCGAGATTGGATCACCATGATACGGAGGCGTGCATGATGCCCCTCGACTTCAATCCGATCTCCATTAGCCGAAACTTCTTTGCAGGTATGTAGTGGGTCACCGTACATCATTTCCCTCGACATCGATCCGATCACCATCGCCCGAAACTTCTTGGCAGGTATGTACTGGGTCGGCATGAACTCCCACTGGATGGCTGCCTTCAGAGAAGACGGTAAAAAGTTGGTGCTCATGAACTTCCAGACCTCCCGTGAGATTATACTTCCTCCGTTGGATTATATAGAGTATTACCATTGCGGTCCAAGTCATCTAGATTACTACGTCAGTTGGACGGACCTTGTTTTTCAGAAGATTGTAATCTGCCAAGTGCCCACACGACATGCGAATTACGCAGACTTCAAGCTAATTGCCTTGTTCAACCGTGGACTCGCCTATCTTTACGCCGGTGCCTTCTTTAGCTGGAGACAACTCGGCTTGCAGTGGATCATCGTCAAAGCTGATACACACTTCTGTGATGCTATTGAACACAATGGCATCATCTACGCGATCGACAAAGCAGATGGCACCACGTATTGCTAGTTCGACGCGTGTAAGTTGTTTCCTCTCATGTTAATGATGACGCCATGACACTGTTTGAACTTTTTGTGATGATTGGCATATCTCTGTTTGAGCAGAATTTGAGTAGAACTATGGCAATGTATTAGAGACGCCGTAAATCAGCTATATTTGGAATGAGTTAATTCATGCGATTGTGACCATGTCATTACAGCCAATTTGTACCCTGAATAATCAAATGGTTAGGAATATATGGATATTATCCTTATTTTACAGTAATCTATATACTACTACTAAATATGAGTGTGTATCAATGGCCATGTTAGTTTCCTCATTTTCATGATGTAGAAACATGCACCACACTGTTGGTTTCATCTAACCATACATTAGGGAAGTAAATGTGCATATGGAGAACTTTATATTTGGAAGTAGTGAAATCCTGCAATGCTTACCATGTGTACATACCTATATTCGCCCTTCAGCAATCAATGGCTAGAATAATATCCTCACAAAAATTTTGCCCACAAAACACGAGTATATAACAAATGCATGATCTGTTAGTTACCTTGAAGAATTTGTTTGTGAGGATAGAACATGATTACATAACATGCATGACATGGTAGTTTCCTGTGAAGAATCGATTGCGAGATAGCATGAGTATAACCATGCATGGCACTTCTATATTTTCGAACCCAGTATACATTTCCCTGTATTTTCCTCCCAGTTCCAACAGGGACATATCAATGCTGTTTCTTGCATTATCCTACTCATACTCTGAACAATGCTGATCTTACATTAACAGTGCCTGTCCTTTTTGATATGATGCAGTGTCCCTACAGTTACTGCCCTTTGTAATCACACCACCTTTGCCAAAAACAGGGTAGCACAACTGGTTCCTCGCTCGATCAGACGACGGCAAAAGACTGATGATCATTTGGACACATGAGCCGGAAAAGTTTTATTGCAAAAACCCCACTGTATACAAGCATCGTGTAATACGTGAGTATCAGGACAGTGGTTGTTACGTCTATGAGCAGGATACCAACTTGTTGGGGCCTTTAGGATTTTTTAGTTGGAGGCGGGTAAACAGCCTTGGTTCACACTCTCTGTTTCTCGGACTCAATTATCCGATTAACCAGGAGATCACCGTTGGCAAAGGACCTTGATGGCAGAGAGGCTCTGTTTGCTATGGAAAATTGTGTCTACACGGCGAGCCCTAGGAGTTCGGGACCAAACTCCCCTGATTGTCAACGATACAGCTTGCAGCCAAAAGAAGGTGAGAATGACAAAGGCATCCGGATTAACTTTGATCCTTGGATGTCTCAATTACGACAGGCAGTGATGTGGTTCGAGCCTTCAGGTTGATAGGTAATTGGGCTGTTGCATCGAAAGGGTGGAGTACTGGTGTCTCCGCATCACTGGTCGCTGAAGCGGGGCTGCAAATTATGATCGTGTTAGATCATCTCTTCGAATGACATCGTTGTCTTTGCTGCTGGTTCTGGATGGGTAGTTCTTTCTTTTGTTATGCATATTCCTTGTCATTTGGTCATCCTCGTCTATGCCACTCTTACTATGTAATAGTTGCTTCTGTTTAGAATGTCATTCTCGTCTGGATCACGAGAGTCTGAGCGCTGCAGATGGGTGCATTTTGGTGGTGTAGCAAGACTTCTTATGAACTATCATGTCTTGCTGTTTATGTCAGTAGTAGTCACTAGTCAGTGTTTGAATGTTGTATATATCGTCGTTTCAAACTGTTTATTGTCTCGAACTACTGGTGGGCTAAATGAGGGCATCACCATTCTCCAGTGTTCAGAGTATATCGCCTTTTTTCAAGTTATATAATTTGAGCTCACTGTCTTTTTGATGATGTACACTTGTTTGGGCCAGTGAGGTGTCGTTGAATATGGGCCGAGTAGTAACGCAATGCCAAACAGGTCAATTATGACTCTCAGGCCGGGCTCTCAAAAGATCCTGGAAAAAAAGGCCGGGCTCTCCAAAAAAGAATGAATAAGGACTCTTAGGCCGACGTGTGGGCGCCACCGGTGTTTTCGTGCGCTTGCGCGCTGAGAGCATATTGGCGCGTATCGAAATTCATGCTACCTTTTCATCCGCAGTCTCCCGCCCCTCCCCCACCTCTGGAATCTCGATTCCTACTCCAGTTCCCCCAAATCCCCCTCCTGTACTCCCTATACTCAAGCGCACTATCATGTCGCCGGTCAATGCGGATCTCCGAGCCGGAGATCCTGAGGTCCGTCCTGCCTTCGGTCGCTGCGTGCTATCGCTCAACAGTGGCATGGCGGCGCTTGACGACCAGTTTGCTGGCAAAGTGCTGATGATAACCATCAACGGCGATGGCCTCCCGTCTCGCCGGATGACCTTGTCAAAGCTCTTGGCATTGCGCGCGACATCCAAATAAGTGACCTGCTCGTCGAAGTCTGTCCGCCACCGGCTGGTTTCTTCGTCAGGTTCCGGACAACTTTCGACTGTAGTCGTGTGTTCGAATCTTCCCAGCGTTTGTTCTGCGATGGCGCGCTGGTGAGCTTTGATCGGTGGCACCCAGGATGGGGCTCGGTGCCCTCTGAGCTTGAGTTTTTAACAAAGCTTACCTTCCACGGCATGCCTCGACGTGCTTGGAACAGCGAGTCCATGAACGAGCGTATCAACGACCTTGGAGGTGAGCTCGTAAGTATGTTTGTTCCTCCAGACAGCTGGGCTCTGACGGTTATGGCATGGATGAAGAAGTCGTCCACCATACCGAAGGTGATTGGTGTTGAGATACTGGTGCAGGAACCGGGGTTGTACTATTCGTCGCCACCAAGGCCGCCGCGGACCACATTAGGATGTACCTGTATCGAGTGTTCGTCCATGTCGAATAAGTGGTCAATCCATCAATCGAAGTCCTGCTGCTGCCGCTGGTGCCAGGGTCCGTCGATGACGTCCATTACAGGAGTCAACGTCAGACTTTCCCCGTGTTTCGCGGAACGATGGATGGCACAGGGCCTACTCCATTGCGCGGCGGAGGCCACTGCTTCTTTGGGAGAAGAGGCAGGGCTGGCTGCCTGGATGTGCTCTAATTTGAGGTAACAGCTGAATCTTGTCAGATACTAGTTAAATCCGAGCTATGGGTGTGAAACACTGATATGCCAGTACATTTGATTGTGACCTATTCTAATTTTGTACCTGAACTTTTTTTAGAAAGGGTTGTACGTCAACTTAATATGCTAGGAGAACTTATTGTGTTGTGTGTCTGTTTTCTTTGCACAACACTCAAGATAATTCCCCGTCATTGATAAAGACGATGAACCGTTATCTACAACTTCGTTGGTTTCAACATAGCCCTTCCCGTAGCGATCCACTGCTTCCATCCTGATTGTGCCGCCTGCGTGAAATTTTTGTATGCAAGTTCAGTGTGCTATGATGTTCTATATGATTGTGTCAACTATATAAGTTTTTACTGAGCCTCAGCAATGCATATGGCTGAAAGATGTATTTACGAGCATCGGACGATGGGTCTCTCTCTCTATCTCTCTCTATCTCTCTCTCTCTCTCACACACACACACATGCACAAGTGGGACCCGTTGAATTATTTATTTGCTCGTGACAGCTTTTAATTAGGTTCCACTGTAATCTAATTTTTTTCTGAAGTTATTAATTGAGCTCAGTGACTTCAAAAAGTTGTACAGAAGCCTTGTTTGGGCCTTTCCGGCGTCGCTGAATGTGGGCTGAGTAACCATGTTAGGTTGTACTGTACTACATAGGCCTTTTTTCGCTATTTTTTTAAATAATACATTTTTTATTAATTTTCATAAATATTACACTGGGTAATTTTTTTTCAAAAACAATACACCGTCTGCCCACTACAGGCCGACTGGGCCTAGTCAGCCCAGAGCAGGCCGATTGGATTCCAGTCGGCCTACAGCTGGCTGACTGGCCCCTGTCGGCCCACTGTGGGCCGACTGGAGCTAATTGGCTCGCTGTGGGCTAATTGTGTTTTGCAAAAGTGTTAATCATGTATTTAAAAAATATGTGTATTGTGACCTCCTCCGCTCGCTGTGGGCCCACTGTTGACTAAAAAATATGTTTTAAAAAGTATTAATCATGTATTTAAAAATTGTTAAATGTGTGTATAAAAGATGTTCCTTATCTATACAAATTTTTTAAATGAGTGTATAAAAAATAGCTTTTTTTTTTTAACATCAGCAATGCAACTAGGCCGACAGTTGTACACAATATCTGGGTCAACTTGTTATTCTCCGCCCCGCTGGGCTGCAAACTTTCCTAGGAGGTATGCATTAGGCTTAACAAGAAAATGGACTTTAAGAAATAATAAATGGGATGTAATTATAATAACTGGACAGTTACTATGCACCAAACATGTAATTAGTTTGAAAAATATATTATTTTTGGAATTCGAAAATTTTAATTTCATTACTTGTTGCGCGCGCAATATTTCATTGGATTTTAACGTAATACAACTTTATTTTGAAATTATATTTAACCTGACTAGAAATTTCAGATAAAAATATTTCGTATCCCATCAAAATGTGGGAATTTTTTTTAATTCTGTTTTGAGCGGTTGTTTGAAATTATTAATCGTTGTCCTAGCTAGAAGTTGGCATGTACTTTTAACAAACTGTAAATGGGCTATAGTAAATTCCATTAGAATTAAAAAATGGACTGTACATTCTTACAAATCGCAAATGTGCTATATGTTCTCTGCCAAATCCGAGCTGTGGGCCTACTAAGTTGACGCGTACCAAGGGCTTTGTCAACTTAGTCAATATAAACGATTCTAGCTACAGTGATCGTACGATGCACATCCAACGGCCGTAGTGCTTCTTCAACCTCTGGTCTTCTTGCTCCAGCCGCCCAAAGCAGCGCCGGTCGTGTCGCGTGCTCCTGCCTCCCATGGCCGGCTGTGATGCCGCGGAGGCCTCACCGCCCCGTACTACTCCCACCGCTGGCTAGGCCATCCCTCTACTCACCCAGACCCCCTGTTATTCTGCGGCGACGGCAGCCTCACACCGCAGCCGAACCAGTGAACCCTCGTACTCCTCTCCGCGCGGGCTTCCACTGCTCCGTCTTCCCCGGCTCCGCGTCATCCCCTTCCTAGGCCTCGCCGTCGTCCAGACCACCGCCCTGGTGCTCTTGGCGCAGCGTGGTCAATGTGGCCAACGACCGACTTCCATCGGAAGAGTACTATACGTGGAGAGGCTGATAGCTGGGTCCACGACAGCCGCAAGGAAGTGCCTCCTTATTACACGCAAAATAATTATTCCTCCACCTGACAGCAGGGACCCACCGGATGGGCCATCGTATTTCGCGAAAAAGTGATTCGCCCCCTGACTGCTGGGACCCACGAGCTACATCTTCGCACGCAAGGAAGTGCGTCCGAAAAAAACGATTCGCCCCCCTGACTACTGGGACCCACCAGGCCCCCGACTGCTGGGACCCACCAGCTACACCTTCGCACGCAAGGAAGTGCATCCGGGCAAAAAAAAACGATTCGCCCCCTGACTGCTGGGACCCACCACTACATCTTCGCAGGCAAGGAAGTGCCTAACAGTCGGGACCCACCTGGTCGAAGCGTACATAGCGTTGTCATTCTGGTCGCGAACGTGTACGTACATACTGGTCGATGTAGAGGCGCACACGTGTCGTAGTAGAGGCGCGCACATAGCATGTACACATACATACAACGGCCATGGTGCAAGAAAGAAAATACGGCCACGTATGTGTACATACGGGCGAGGTCTCGAACGCCTACTCGCGCATATGTACGGCCATGGCTTGTGTACATGGCTGGGTCGGAACGGAGAAACAGTGTCGTCGTTATGTTCAAGGGGAGGCAACGGAATGCGTCGTGTTCATGGGGAGGCAACCGAATGCGTCGTGTTCATGGGGAGGCAACGGAATGCGTCGTGTTCATCGGGAGGGCTTGGACGGAACAGGCGATGGAAACGAGGCCTGGCGTACCGCAGAATGGAGGAAACAGCCTTGTGTTCGACCGGCCAGGTTCAAAACGGGATCCTGTTTATCAGGAGGGGTGTGGCGTACCGCAAAACGGAGGAAACGGACCTCCTACAGTTGAAACGGGGGTCCTATTGATCGGGAGGGGTGTGGCGTACTGCAAAACGGAGGAAACGGACCTCCTACGGTCGAAACGGGGGTCCTGTTGATCGGGAGGGGTGTGGCGTACCGCAAAACGGAGGAAACGGACTTGTGTTGGAGTGCTACGGTCGAAACGGGGGTCCTGTTCATCGGGAGGGGTGTGGCGTACCACAAAACGGGACTCCACGGGATACTGTTCATGTCCACCGTCGACCTCCTCCAGCCTCCATGGGCTCCTGTTCATCCAGCCTCCACGGCCTCCTGTTCATCCAGCCTCCACCGCACGCTACTCCACTGGCTACTGTTCAACCACCCCTCCACCGTCTACTGTTCATCCAGCCCTCCACACAACAGGGTCCTGTTCAACCACCCCTCCACAGGCACCCCTCCACCGTCTACTGTTCATCCAGCCCTCCACACCACGGGGTCCTGTTCAACCACCCCTCCACCGTCTACTATTCATCCAGCCCTCCACACCACGGATGTGTCTTTTTTTTGTAGTGTGTACTTGTAGCGTAGCTCCGTGGAGAGGATTGCAGTCGACCTGCACCTCGTCGTCCTTGTGGATAGGGATGGTTTTCTAAACTTAGGTGAGCACTAGGCTGCAGATAAGCTCCCCGAGTGTGAGGTTTGCTCATCACTCGGTAGGATATTTGAAACTTAAGCGAGCACTGGGCTGCAGCTAAGCCCCCGAGTGTGAGGTTTGCTCGTCACTCGGTAGGATTTTTGAAACTTAGGCGAGCACTGGGCTGCAGCTAATCCCCCGAGTGTGAGGTTTGCTCATCACTCGGTAGGATTTTTGAAACTTGGGCGAGCATTGGGCTGCAGCTAAGCCCCCGAGTGT
>NC_041390.1:71087026-71142875 GCF_002162155.2 Triticum dicoccoides | reverse complement strand
GGTAGGATTTTTTCAACTTAGGAGAGTACTGGACTACAGCTAAGCCCCTGAGTGAGAGACTTTCTCATCACTCGGTAGGATTTTTTCAACTTAGGCGAGTACTGGACTGCAGCTAAGCCCCCGAGTGAGAGACTTGCTCACCACTCGGTTGGATTTTTTTTCAACTTAGGCGAGTACTGGACTGCAGCTAAGCCTCCGAGTGAGAGACTTGCTCATTACTAGATAGGATTTTTTGAACTTAGGAGAAACGGATTCACAGCTGAGCCTCCGAGTGAGAGACTTGCTCATCACTCGGTAGGATTTTTTCAACTTAGGCGAAACAGATTCGCAGCTAAGCCACCCACTGGGGGATTTCCGAAACAAATGTAAACAATTGACAATCATTTTCATAAGATTGTAAAAACTCTTGTCTTTGATAAACAAACTACAAAGGTGCTTCTTATTACATCTGAATAGACTGAGTGTTTAGGTATAAAAGGGGCGGAACAGCTCCGCATTCCAAGCGCGCGACTCGTCTTTCTTGTGCTCGATGTCGTAGAGGTGGTACGCTCCATTGTGGAGTACTCTGGTGATAACGAAGGGGCCTTCCCAAGAGGGAGCAAGCTTGTGTGGTTTCTGCTGATCCACTCGGAGAACCAAGTCTCCCTCTTGAAATGCTCGACCCCTGACATTTTTGGCATGGAATCAGCGTAGGTCTTCCTGATAGATGGTTGATCGTATCAAGGCCATCTCTCTTTCTTCTTCCAAGAGATCAACTGCATCTTGTCATGCTTGTTCTGCTTCTTCCTCTGAGAAAAGCTCGACTCGAGGCGCATTGTGGAGCAAGTCACTCGGAAGTACATCTTCACCTCTGTAAACCAAGAAAAATGGGGTTCTGCCAATCGACCGATTGGGAGTTGTCCTCAATCCCCACAATACTGATGGAGGTTCGTTGACCTAGGCTCCTACTACGTGTTTGAGGTCACGCATCAGTCGTGGTTTCAATCCTTTGAGAATCAATCCATTTGCTCTTTCAGCTTGTCCATTCGACTGGGGATGGGCGACTGAGGCATAGTCGACTCGAGTACCTTGTGAAGCACAGAAAGTTCTGAACTCATCAGAGTCGAAGTTTGATCCATTGTCAGTGATGATGCTGTGTGGAACACCATATCTGAATGTTAACTCTCTGATGAAGGTGACATCAGTACTGACTTCTATGTTCTTGATAGGCTTGGCCTCAATCCACTTGGTGAACTTGTCGACTGCTAAAAGCACATGAGTGAATCCGCTCCTACCAGTCCTCAGAGGTCCAACCATGTCTAATCCCCAAACAGCAAAGGGCCAGACGAGTGGAATGGTCTTCAGGGCTGACTCAGGCTTGTGAGACATGTTGGAGTAAAACTGGAAACCTTCACATTTGTCGACTATTTCTTGTGCCATCTCATTTTCCCGTGGCCAGTAAAGTCCCGCTCGGTATGCTTTGGCCACAATGGTCCGAGAGGACGCATGATGACCACAGGTCCCTGAGTGGATGTCATTGAGGATCACTCGACCTTCTTCAGGCGTTATGCATTTCTGGCAAACTCCAGTCACACTTTCTCTGAACAACTGTCCTCTTATCACAGTAAAGGCTTTAGATCGACGGATGATCTGTTGAGCCTCTTCTTCATCTTCTGGGAGTTCCCTTCTAATAATGTATGCGATATATGGTACTGTCCAATCGGGGGTGATGACCAAAACTTCCATGATCAAGTCAACCACGGCTGGAATCTCGATTTCAGTCAGATCGGTGGCACTCTTCGGCTATGGGGGCTCTTCAGTGAAGGGATCTTCTTGAACTGAAGGTGTATGAATATTCTCCAGGAAAACATTGCTGGGGATGGCTTCTCTCTTTGAGCCTATCTTTTCCAGATCATCGGCCGCTTGATTTTTCAGTCAAGGGATGTGATGGAGCTCTAATCCCTCAAATCTCTTTTCTAGCTTTCTCACCGCATTGCAATAACCAGTCATAGCCGGGCTTCTGACATCCCACTCCTTCATTACTTGATTGACCACCAAATCTGAGTCACCATAGACCATGAGGCGATGGACGCCGAGTGAAATGGCCATGCGCAACCCGTACAGAAGTGCCTCATATTCAGCTTCACTGTTGGAGGAGTCAAAGTGAATCTGGAGAACATAGCTGAGTTTGTCACCGCGGGGGGATACCAACACCACCCCAGCATAGGAACCATTCAACATCTTGGACCCATCGAAGAACATGGTCCAATGCTCCAAGTGGATTGGGGCCGGAAGTTGTTGTTCGATCCACTCGGCGAGGAAATCAGCTATTGCTTGGGACTTGATGGCCTTCTTTGCCTCAAATTTGATGTCCAGGGGAAGGAGTTCAATCGCCCACTTTGCCACTCGACTAGTTGCATCTCTGTTGTTCAAAATCTCTGATAATGGAGCGTCGTTGACGACTGTAATGGAATGATCAGAGAAGTAGTGTGCAACTTTCTTCGTGGTCATGTAAATCCCATAAACAAGCTTCTGATAATGTGGATATATTTTCTTCGACGGAGTCAGAACTTCAGAAACATAATATACTGGGCGCTGAACTTTATAGGATTTTCCTTCTTCCTGCTCGACCATGAGTACTGTACTGACAACTTGTCCAGTGGCTGCAATATAAAGCAGTAAAGGCTCTTTGCTGATTGGCGCAAGAAGCACCGGCTGGGTGGAAAGCAGGGCTTTGAGCTCTGCAAACGCTGCGTCAGCTTCAGGAGTCCACACGAACTTATCAGACTTCTTCATCAGTCGGTAAAGAGGCAATGCCTTTTCACCGAGGCGAGAAATGAATCGACTCAAGGTGGCCAAACAACCAGTAAGCTTCTGGACATCGTGCACACGCACAGGGCGTTTCATCAGAAGTATAGCACCGACTTTCTCTGGGTTAGCATCGATCCCTCGTTCGGAAATGAGGAAAGCGAGTAACTTTTCGCCAGGAACTCCGAATGTGCATTTTGATGGACTAAGCTTGATATCATATCTTCTGAGATTGGCAAAGGTTACAGCAAGGTCAACCAACAGGTCGGAACCTTTACGTGACTTGACCACAATGTCATCCATGTATGCTTCCACATTCTGACTGATTTGAGTGAGCAGACACTTCTGGATCATCCTCATGAATGTGGCTCCGGCGTTCTTCAAGCGGAATGGCATAGTGACATAACAAAAGCATCTGAATGGAGTGATGAAAGCCGTTTTTATCTCATTGGGACCATACAGTCGGATCTGATGGTACCCGGAATAGGCGTCCAAAAAAGACAAACGCTCACACCCTGCAGTTGAGTCGACGATTTGGTCGATGCGGGGGAGAGGGAAATGATCTTTCGAGTAGGCCCGGTTGATATGCTTGAAGTCAATGCACATGCGAAGTGAGTCGTCCTTCTTGGGGATTGAGGGAGTCCTGGATTAGGGGGTCTCCGGACAGCCGGACTATCTCCATTGGCCGGACTGTTAGACTATGAAGATACAAGATTGAAGACTTCGTCTCATGTCCGGATGGGACTCTACTTGGCGTGGAAGGCAAGCTAGGCAATACGGATATGGATATCTCCTCCTTTGTAACCGACCTTGTGTAACCCTAACCCTCTTCGGTGTTTATATAAACCGAAGGGTTTTAGTCCGTAGGACAACAATCACAACATACAATCATACCATAGGCTAGCTTCTAGGGTTTAGCCTCTCTGATCTCGTGGTAGATCTACTCTTGTACTACTCATATCATCAATATTAATCAAGCAGGACATAGGGTTTTACCTCCATCAAGAGGGCCCGAACTTGGGTAAAGCATCGTGTCCCCTGCCTCATGTTACCATCCGGCCTAGACGCACAGTTCGGGACCCCCTACCCAAGATCCGCTGGTTTTGACACCGACATTGGTGCTTTCATTGAGAGTTCCTCTGTGTCATCGCCGTTAGGCTTGATGGATCCTACTATCATCGATAGCGATGCAGTCTAGGGTGAGACTTTTCTCCCCGGACAAATCTTCGTATTCGGCGGCTTTGCACCGCGGGCTAATTTGCTTGGCCATCTGGAGCAGATTGAAAGCTACGCCCCTGGCCATCAGGTTAGATTTGGAAGTTTGAACTACACGGCCAACATCCGTGGAGACTTGATCTTCGAAGGATTCGAGCCACAGCCGGGCGCGCCGCACTATTGCGATGGGTATGACCTAGCTCTGCCGCCGAACAGTACCCCAGAGGTCGCGCCCGCATCAGCTTCGACCCTTAGCTCGGAGCCAACTGCGCCAATCGAGGACGGGTGGTTAGACACCGCCTCAGGGGCTGCAGTCTCAATGGCGATCGAGCCAAACACGAGCATAATCCTCTGTGCAGCCCGTGACTCCAAGGTGCCGGACTCTTTTCCGGATTCCGAACCATCCGCGCCCCTGCCAATCGAATCCGATTGGGCGCCGATCATGGAATTCACCCCCGCGGATATCTTTCAGCACTCGCCCTTCGGCGACATTCTAAATTCACTAAGGTCTCTCTCTTTGTCAGGAGAGCCCTGGCCGGATTATGGCCAACAGGATTGGGATGCGGACAACGAAGAAATTCGACGCCCACCCACCACCCACTTCGTAGCCACTGTCGATGATTTAACCGACATGCTCGACTTCGACTCCGAAGATATCGACGGTATGGACGATGATGTAGGAGACGAACATGAACCAGCACCTATAGGGCACTGGAAAGCCACCTCGTCATATGACATATACATGGTGGATACACCCAAAGAAGGCAATGGCGACGGGATAGCGGAGGATGACCCCTCCAAGAAGCAACCCAAACACCGACGTCAGCGGCGCCGCTCTAAGTCCCGCCAAAGCAAAAGTGGTGATACCGGCACAGGAGATAATAACACTCCGGATAGTGCCAAAGAAAACAACAAACCCCTCCAGAAAGATTTAGAGCAAGAGGATGGAGGAGCCAGCTCTCCTGAGAGAGCGGCAGACGGAGATGAGGAGGATGACAATCACATGCCCCCCTCCGAAGATGAGGCAAGCCTCGGCGACGATGAATTCACCGTACCAGAGGATCCCGTCGAACAAGAGCGCTTCAAGCGCCGGCTTATGGCCACGGCAAATAGCCTGAAGAAAAAGCAGCAGCAGCTTTAAGCAGATCAAGATCTGCTAGCTGACATATGGACTGAAGTCCTCGCGGCCGAGGAATATAAACTCGAGCGCCCCTCCAAGAGTGACCCAAGGCGTAGGTTACTACCCCAACCAGAGGAAGAAGCGTATGATACGGCTGATCGACCACCTCGTGGCCGCGATAGAGAGGCATTCCAGCCAAAAGCTCAGCCTCCACCCCAACGCCATTCAAATAAAAAGGCATGGGGAGATATGCCAGACCTGCGAGACATATTGGAGGACAAGATAAAGCATTCAAGATCGATCTACGGATCACGAGGGCGCACCACTCTGCGAGACGACAAACTTCACGCCGAATACAGTAAAAGAAAATCCGGCCGGGCCGACCACAGCGGGCAAGACCCATTCGAGCTGCATCGCGATATAGCCCAATACAGAGGCGCCGCACACCGCTTATGCTTCACAAACGAAGTAATGGAACATCAATTCCCAGAAGGTTTCAAACCTGTAAATATTGAATCATACGACGGCACAACAGATCCCGCAGTATGGATTGAGGACTTCCTCCTCCACATCCACATGGCCCGCGGCGACGACTTACACGCCATCAAATACCTCCCACTAAATCTCAAAGGACCAGCGCGGCATTGGCTTAACAGCTTGCTAGCAGACTCCATTAGCTGTTGGGAAGATCTGGAAGCCGCATTCCTCGACAACTTTCAGGGCACTTATGTGCGACAACCAGACGCCGATGAATTGAGCCAATTAATTCAGCAGCCAGAAGAGTCGGCCAGACAATTCTGGACTCGGTTCCTTACAAAGAAAAATCAAATCGTCGATTGTCCGGATACGGAGGCCTTAGCGGCTTTCAAGCACAACATCCGAGACGAGTGGCTAGCCCGGCACCTTGGTCAGGAAAAGCCGAAATCTATGGCAGCTCTCACGACGCTCATGACCCGCTTTTGTGCGGGAGAAGACAGCTGGCTGGCTCGCAGTAATAACATATCAAAGAACCATGGTACCTCAGATACCAAGGACGGCAATAGCAGGTCACGTCGCAACAAGCATAAGCGCCGCATTAACAGCGAAAATACTGAGGATACGGCAGTCAATGCCGGATTCAAAGGCGCTAAACCCGGTCAGCGGAAAAAGCCATTCAAACAAAGTACGCCGGGTCCATCCAGCTTGGACCGTATACTCGATCGCTCATGTCAAATACAAGACACCCTAGACAAGCCAGCCAATCACACCAACAGGGATTGTTGGGTGTTCAAGCATGCCGGCAAGTTAATTGCCGAAAACAAGGACAAGGGGCCGCATAGCGATGACGAGGAGGAGCCCCGGCAGCCGCACACTGGAGGATAGAAGAGGTTTCCCCCGCAAGTGCGGACTGTGAACATGATATACACAACCCACATCCCCAAGAGGGAGCGGAAGCGTGCGCTCAGGGACGTATATGCGTTGGAGCCAGTCGCCCCAAAGTTCAACCCTTGGTCCTCCTGTTCGATCACCTTCGATCGCAGGGACCACCCCACTAGTATCCATCATGGAGGATTCGCCGCACTGGTCCTAGACCCAATCATCAACGGATTTCACCTCACTCGAGTCCTTATGGACGGCGGCAGCAGCCTGAACCTGCTTTATCAGGAACACAGTGCGCAAAATGGGTATAGACCCCTCAAGGATCAAACACACCAAAATGACCTTTAAGGGCGTCATTCCAGGTGCAGAGGCCCATTGCACAGGCTCAATTACACTAGAAGTGGTCTTCGGATCCCCGGATAACTTTGGAAGCGAAGAATTAATCTTCGATATAGTCCCGTTCCGCAGTGGTTATCACGCACTGCTCGGGCGAACCGCATTTGCTAGATTCAATGCGGTACCGCATTATGCATACCTCAAGCTCAAGATGCCAGGACCTTGCAGAGTTATTACAGTCAATGGAAACACAGAGAACTCTCTCCGAATAGAGGAGCACACCGCGGCCCTCGCAGCAGAAGCGCAAAGCAGCCTCTCAAGGCAATCAACCAGTTCGGCGCTTCAAAGCCCGGACACCTTCAGGCGCGCTCGGGGCAATCGGCAAATAGACCGCCTGGCGCGATCTGAGCTCGCGTAGCAATACGGCGGCCACCCCAATCCCAGCCCAACGGCGATATTCGTGCCACGCGTACATAATTACGCATTAAAAATACCATGGGCACAGGTGGGGCGGGGGCACAACTGCGGCACGCCCCAAAACGCGGCCTAAACCGCACTTGGGGCTTCCTGTTTGGTTATTTTTCTTTTTCTTTCAGGACTTTAATCTCTGGAAACACTGTTCGGCAGCACTATTGCCGAACACATGATGTAGCAACAAAGGAGGCAGACAGCTACGTTATACCACGGAATTCCCAGGTTGATTACAGTAACAAGTGAAATACTCAATTTAATATCATTCCTCAACTTGCCCTTGGAAGGGACATAGTCCTACTCTTTGCTTATCGCACTATCTATATCACTCGGCTTTAACGCAATTTTTTTAATAAACAATGCATGACATTACGACTATTATTGCATTTTTGTTATATATATATATATATGTGTGTGTGTGTGTGTGTGTGTGTGTTCATTAATGACGCCTTGCAACCATACACTCTGGTACGCCCAATACACCAGGGGCTTACATACCCCACAATGCGGTGTGAAAAGTCCGAACACTTTCACAAGTGCGGCACCCCGAACTTATAGCATTATATGCTCAACTCCGAATCATGTCTTTGGTCAAATGTTGGGTTTGCCGGCTCCTATGTTTTGGTACCTTACGTTCCGCTCTATCGGCTAAGGTAGCGCTAGGAGAACTACTGCGATTGTGCCCCGGTTCTGCCGGGCTTAGCACCTCAGTAGAGAAAGCTAAAACTAACTGTCATGATAAGGCGAGAGACTGGTCGTTGTTCGGCGAGGTTTTTCGAGTCCCTAAAGACTTATGCCGCTTAGGGCGAGGGGCCGGCCCTGTCCGGCTTACAAGTGTGTATCGCGCCCCGAATTCAGCCTTCCGAATATCAGGGACTTCGCCGAAATTTAAAATTATAGAATTCTATGGCTAAGTGAGAGTGATAAAGCATTATTAGTCCGGTTGCCTTGTTCATTGTGCTGAGCACCTCCCTCGAAGAACCCAAATATGGGAACAAGAGTGCTCAAGTTTATCCCGAACACCCCAGTACTCGTGGCATGGGGGCAGAAGCCGAGGACTAGCCATCTCTCAGATTGGATAAACGGCCAAACAGAAGGTAATATTTTAAATTCGCACAAGCGTTGCATAGCGCACATGAAACAAGTTTTCATCATACAGGATCACACGAGCAAGTTCACTCAAATATTACATCCTTTGAACATTCGTCTGCTACAAGACGGGCACCCTTCAGGACACCCTCATAATAAATTTCGGGGGTGCGATGCTCCTTGCCCTGCGGTGGCCCTTCCTTGATCAGTTTCACAGCGTCTAGCTTGGCCCACTGCACTTTCACACGGGCGAAAGCCCGGCGTGCACCTTTGATGCAGACGGACCGCTTGATGACCTCCAGCCGTGGGCAGGCATCCACAAGCCGCCTCACCAGGCCGAAGTAGCTGTCCGGAAGGACGTCGCCAGGCCACAGCCAGACTATAAGGCCCTTCGGCATGTTCGGCCGCCTTGTGCAGCTCGACCATCTGCTTCAGCTGGTCGCTCATTGGCACCGGATGTTCAACCTCAGCATACTAAGACCAGAACAACTTCTCCGTCGAGCTTCCGTCCTCGGCCTGGTAAAATTGTGCGGCATCGGACACACTGCGGGGCAAATCTGCGAATGCTCCTGAAGAGCTCCGGATCCGGATAAGTAATCGGTAATTTACTTTTACATGCTTGCTTTTCATATAGAAAGCCTTACCCGCCGCTATCTTGTTCATCGCGTCGATCTCCTGGAGGGCCTTCTGGGCCTCGGCCTTGGCACTCTTTGCGCTCTCAAGGGCCGCTGCAAGCTCAGACTCTCGCGTCTTCGAGTCAAGCTCCAACGCCTCGTGCTTCGTCACGAGAGCCTGGAGCTCTTGCTGCACCTCGCCCACCCGAGCCTCATGCCTCTCTCGCTCGGTGCGCTCCTTGGCCGCTTTATCTTCGGCCTTGGTTAGCGCTTGCTTCAGGGTCGCCACCTCGGTCGTGGCCCCTGGCAAACATACAATGATCCTGTCATTTGGCAATCGCGTCCTTTTTTATATATAAATATCTATAGACGGGGTATTACTTACCCCTGTTCTCCTCGAGCTGCCTCTTGGCAAGGCCGAGCTCTTTCCTGGACCCCTCGAGGTCCTGCTTTAGTACGGCGACCTCCGCAGTTAGTGCGGCGGACACCAGCAACGAAGCGTGCATATGCATATTGACATACTTATATTAGACTCCTGCGATATTATTTGATCCTCTGTTCGGCTTTTCTTTGTGAACACTAAACAAAGCATCAGGGGCTACTTTCTATGCAGTAATATTTCTACTACATTTTAAAACACTTACCTCGAAGCCTGTTAGAAGGTCGGCACAGGCTTCAGTCAATTCGCTCTTGGCGGACTGAACCTTCTGGATCACCGCACTCATGATAGTGCGGTGCTCCTCGTTGATGGAAGCGCTGCGAAGCGCTTCCAGCAGATTGTCCGGTGCCTCTGGATGGACAGAGGTCACCGGCACAGGCGTCTTGCCCCTCTTAGAAGGAGACCGCCTGCCCGAGCCTGGAACCGCTGGAGGTTCCGGCGCGGTGTTCGGCTGAGGGCCGAAGTCGGAGCTCTCAGGGGCCTCGTCCCCTCGGCTCCCGCAGTCCGGAAGGTCGCCTTGAGGCACCCCCGGGACAGTCTCCCCTCGATCCGGTGCCTCTTGAGACAACACCTCGGCGTCGTCGGCGGGATGAGGGGAGGTAGCGGTCGGGACTGGATCGCTATCCATGTCCGACAAGCCCAAGGAGCCATCCGATGATACATCGATGCTAGCTCGTGGTGGCCTGCATAATTGCGTTCGGCGTTAGGGAAAGCAGTGCGACAAAGGAATCCTAGGAGTTACTCTGGTATCTGAATACTTACGATCTCCCCGGGGGCTTGACCCTGGGCAACCACTCGTCTTCGCCTTCATCGGCGGCGGTGGAACTGTCCGGAAGGAGAGTCCTTCCCTTCTTGGACCCTCCGGCCTCCCCAGTTGGGGTGGCCTTCCTTTTCTTGTCTCCCCCAGTCGGTGGGGGAGCGTCTTCTTCTTCCTATTCCTCGTCTTCAGGGGAAGAGTGCGCCGCAGAGTCATCGGACGGTGAGTCCGACGACGCCTGGCGCTGGGAACTCTTTTGGGTTCCCTTGACCTTCTTGGTCTTCTCCGGTACCGTATAAGGGGCCGGAGTCAACATCTTCACCAGAAAAGCGTCTGCGGGGCCTTCGGGCAAAGGAGCCGGACAGTCGATATGTCCGGCCATCTTCTGCCACTCCTGTCAAAGGTACGGGAGTTTAGATCCCGCATAGAGTCAATCTATATGGAAAAAGTATCCTGTGAAAGGTAAAGAAGCTTACCGCACTGGCTTGGCGCTTCACGCTGAATCCGCGATCCTCAGTTATAGGGGGGGGGGGACCTCAGCACTTTTGAACAGCACCCTCCAGGCGTCTTCATGAGTTGTGTCAAAGAGCCTGTTCAGAGTTCGGTGCTGCGCCGGATTGAACTCCCGTTGTTGGCACGGGAGTATCCGGCGGATGAGCATAACTTGGACTATGTTGACAAGCTTGAGCTTCTTGTCCACCATGTTTTGAATACATGTTTGGAGTCCGGTAAGCTCTTTCGAACTACCCCAGGACATGCCCTTCTCTTTCCAGGAGGTGAGCCGCGTGGGGATACCAGATCGGAACTCGGGGGCCGCTGCCCATGCAGGGTCACGCGGCTCGGTGATATAGAACCACCCCGATTGTCACTCCTTTATGGTTTCCACAAAGGAGCCCTCGATCCATGTTACGTTGGGCATCTTGCCCACCATGGCGCCTTCGCACTCCGCCTGGCGGCCGCCCACCACCTTCGGCTTGACATTGAAGGTCTTCAGCCATAAGCCTAAGTGGGGCTTGATGTGGAGGAAGGCCTCGCACACGACGACAAACACCGAGATGTTGAGGATGAAGTTCGGGGCCAGATCGTGGAAATCCAGGCCGTAATAAAACATGAGCCCCCGAACGAAGGGATGGAGAGGGAATCCCAGTCCGCATAGGAAATGGTGAGGAATACTACCCTCTCATGGGGCCTGGGGGTGGGGATCAGCTGCCCCTCATCTGGGAGTCGGTGCGCGATGTCGTCGGGCGGGTATCCGGCTCTCCTCAGTTTCTTGATGTCTCCCTCCATGACGGAGGAGACCATCCACTTGCCTCCCGCTCCGGACATGATTGGAGAAGGTCGAGGTGGGAAGTGCGGACTTGGGCGCTAGAGCTCGAGTGTGCGAAAATGGATAGGAAAGGGAGGAAGAAGGCGTGGATAGAAAGGTGAATCCTTATCCCTTTATATGGGCAGATGAAATTAAGCGTCCCCACCTGCCTGGTAAAACTCGCTTCTCCCCCAAGCACCGCGATTGATGGCGCGGTTGGGTTACCCACGCCCGTATTGATGAGAATCCCGTAATAAGGGGACACAATCTCTGCTTTGACAAGACGTGTCGAAAAATTGCCTCGCGTTATGTGCGGGGCTGGTTAAAAGAAACGGTTTGAATAATCACCGGGCCATGACATAACGTCATGCTGCCAAAACAAGCCAGCAAATTAGATCTGCGAAAATATTATTCTCTCTACGGTGGAATGTGGAACTTATTTTGCAGGGTCGGACACTATCCTCGTATTCAAATTCTTCTCTGATGTATTCAGAGAAGGAACCCGCCTTGCAATGCCGAAGACAATACTGCGCACGAGACTCATCGTCATTGAAGCCTGGTTTAGGGGCTACTGAGGGAGTCCTGGATTAGGGGGTCCCCAGACAGCCGGACTATCTCCATTGGCCGGACTGTTAGACTATGAAGATACAAGATTGAAGACTTCGTCTCGTGTCCAGATGGGACTCTACTTGGCATGGAAGGCAAGCTAGGAAATACGGATATGGATATCTCCTCCTTTGTAACCGACCTTGTGTAACCCTAACCCTCTTCGGTGTCTATATAAACCGAAGGGTTTTAGTCCGTAGGACAACAACCACAACATAGAATCATACCATAGGCTAGCTTCTAGGGTTTAGCCTCTCTGATCTCGTGGTAGATCTACTCTTGTACTACCCATAGCATCAATATTAATCAAACAGGACGTAGGGTTTTACCTCCATCAAGAGGGCCCGAACCTGGGTAAAGCATCGTGTCCCCTGCCTCCTGTTACCATCCAGCCTAGACGCACAGTTCGGGACCCCCTACCCGAGATTCGTCGGTTTTGACAACGACAGGGACCATGACAACATTGGCGAGCCACTCGGAGTGGTAGATTTCACGGATGAACTCAGCTACTAGGAGCCGAGCCACTTCCTCTTGATTGCTTTTCTCTTCTAGACGGCGGACCGTCGGAGATGTTGCTTGACTGGTTTTACTTTTGGGTCGACTCACAAACGATGCTTAGCCAGTCCCCTGGGTACACCCGGCATGTCAGAAGGTTTCCATGCAAAGATGTCCCAGTTCTCACGAAGGAACTGGATGAGCGCTTCTTCCTATTTGCTGTCGAGTGTTGTTGAGATATGGGTCGAAGCAGCATTGGGGTCGGTCGGGTGAATATGAATCGGCTTTGTTTCACCAGACGACTGAAATGCAGAATCTGTGGCAGGCTTCTTGGCTCGCAGCAAATCACTCAGATCTGCATTCTTCTGATACTCTTGCAGTTCTACTACTGCCATCTGTGCATCGGAAATTTTTGAGCCCTTTTGGAAGCACTCTTCTGCCTTCTGCCGATTGCCAGTGACAGTGATCACTCCTTTAGGACCGGGCATCTTCAATTTGAGATACACGTAACATGGTCGAGCCATAAAACGTGCATAAGCGGGCCTACCCAGAATAGCATGGTAAGCACTCTTGAAATCCACTACCTCAAATGTCAACTTTTCCTTGCGGTAATTCTTGGAATCACCAAAAACCACATCAAGGGCGATCTGGCCGAGTGACTGAGCTTTCTTGCCAGGAATCACGCCATGGAAACTCATGTTGCTTTCACTAATCTTGGACATCGGAATGCCCATCCCCTTCAAGGTTTCAACATAAAGGATATTCAAGCCAATGCCACCATCCATCAGCACTTTAGTCAATTGAGTGCCTTCAACTACCGGGTCGACCACCAGTGCTTGCCTCCCAGGGGTGGCTATATGAGCTGGATGGTCTGACTGGTTGAATGTGATGGCAGTCTGAGACCACTTCAGATAACTGGGTGTTGCAGGAGCAACCATATTTACTTCCCTGTCAATAACTTTCAACCGACCTTTGCTTTAAACATTAGTAAAAATCAACAGTGTGGAATTGACATTGGGAAAACCATCATCATCTTCCTCCCTATCCTCACCTCCGTCCGACTCCTTTTCCTTCTCTTCGGGTTGCTTCTCTCGGAACTGCAGGATAAGGAAATGACATTGTCGAGTGGTGTGTTTAGGGTAAATGATGTTCCCCTTTTCATCTTTTTTGGTATGAATATGGCATGGTAAGTCCAACACATCATTCCCATCTTTATCCTTAACTTTTTTGGGAGCCCAGGGCCCCTTGGGCTTTCCTTTGAACTTTCATTGGGTAACAGCTAAAGCTTCACCAGGAGCAGCTGGTTCAGCCTTTCGCTTCTGTTTCTGACTGGAATTCCCTCCTCCGGTTTCTTGGGCGACTGTTTTGTGCTTGCCACTCCGGAGTCGGTCTTCCTCTTCACCATTGGCATATTTGGCGGCAATCTCCATCATCCGAGTCAGAGTCATATCTCCTATCCGACCGAATTTCAGATTCAACTCCCTATACTTAATGCCTTCCTTGAAGGCACAAATTGCCTGGTGATCTGACACATTTTCCACTGTATGGTGCAACGTGATCCATCTCTGGATATAATCCCTCAAGGTTTCATTCGGTTTTTGGACACAACACTGAAATTCTGTCAACTCTGCCGGCCTTTTGCAAGTGTCGCAAAGGTCCTAACAAACACTCGAGCAAGTTCCTCCCAACTATATATACTGCCAGGAGCCAACTGATTCAACCACGCCCTGGATGAGCCCTCCAACATCAAGGGGAGGTGCTTCATAGCCACATCATCATTGCCGCCACCAATCTGCACAGCCACTCGGTAGTCCTTGAGCCAAGTGTCTGGCTTGGACTCACCGGTGAACTTGCTCACTCCAGTCGCCAACCTGAAGTTGGGAGGAATCACTGCTGCTCTGATGGCTCTGCTGAAACACTCGGGTCCTAAAACGTGCACCCTGCTTCCAGTCGGATGATCTCTATCGTGACCTTCTCTCTGTGCCCTATTCCTATCCACCAGACCTTGAACGAGGATAGATCTTGCATCAAAGCCTGGCTCTCTGGGTTCAACTGGAATTCTTCATTCGCCGCTGTGGGGGCGCCTGTCATCTTCTCGCCGAGGCACGTATGACCCACTCCTCAGAGGAGGCGTGGGCACTCGAAGACGGCCATCGTGGTCGAGTCGATGATCATATTGCTCATGGTTCCTGTACTGGTCTTGCTGGTGCCCACGTTCCTCACGTGATGGAGGCGCTCTTGGGCTGTGAGCAGATTGGACAGTGTCTGCCACCACAGATCTGCTATGAATCCTATTCCGCGACTGAGATACTGCTGTATTCTGCTCTCCCGCTGCCCGGAGCAAAGCCTGGATCTGCATCAAACCTCGGCCAGCTTCTGATTCGGAAGGTTGAATTGACTATGCTATTCGAGCTGCATCTGTGAGATTCTGGATCGGAGTTTGGTATACCTGAGTCGGAGGCGGAAAAAGTTGTCGTTTGCTACCTCTTGAGCACTACGTTGGTTTTCCCCGAAGAGGAAGGGATGATGCAGCAAAGTAGCATAAGTATTTCCCTTAGTATTTGAGAACCAAGGTATCAATCCAGTAGGAGGCTATGCGCGAGTCCCTCGTACATGCACAAAACAAATAAATCCTCGCAACCAACGCAAATAGGGGTTGTCAATCCCTATAAGGCCACTTATGAGAGTGAGATCTGATAGCTATGATAAAGATGCAAAGTGAAACAAAGGCAAAGTAAATAGAAAAGGAAATAACTAAGTATTAGGAGATCAATATGATAAATATAGACCCAGGGGCCATAGGTTTCACTAGTGGCTTCTCTCGAGAGCATAAGTATTCTACGGTGGGTGAACAAATTAATGTTGAGCAATTGAGAGAATTGAGCATAGTTATGAGAATATCTAGGTATGATCATGTATATAGGCATCATGTCCGAGACAAGTAGACCGACTCCGGCCTGCATCTACTACTATTACTCCACTCATCGACCGCTATCCAACATGCATCTAGAGTATTAAGTTAAAAATAGAGTAACGCCTTAAGCAAGATGACATGATGTAGAGGGATAGACTCATTCAATATGAAGAAAACCCCATCTTGTTATCCTCGATGGCAACAATACAATACGTTCCTTGCTGCCCCTACTGTCACTGGGAAAGGACACCGCAAGATTGAACCCAAAGCTAAGCACTTCTCCCATTGCAAGAAAGATCAATCTAGTAGGCCAAACCAAACTGATAATTCGAAGAGACTTGCAAAGATAACCAATCATACATAAGAGAATTCAAAGAAGATTCAAATATTATTCATAGATAGACTTGATCATAAACCCACAATTCATCGGTCTCAACAAACACACCGCAAAAAGAAGATTACATCGAATAGTTCTCCACAAGAGAGGGGGAGAGCATTGTATTGAGATCCAAAAAGAGAGAAGAAGCCGTCTAGCTACTAACTATGGACCCATAGGTCTGAGGTAAACTACTCACACTTCATCGGAGGGGCTATGGTGTTGATGTAGAAGCCCTCCGTGATCAATGCCCCCTCCGGCGGAGCTCCGGAACAGGCCCCAAGATGGGATCTCGTGGATACAGAAAGTTGCGGCGGTGGAACTAGGTTTTTGGCTCCATATCTGATCGTTTGGGGGTACGTAGGTATATATAGGAGGAAGGAGTACGTCGATGGAGCAACAGGAGGCCCACGAGGGTGGAGGGCGCGCCTGGTGGGGGTGGGCGTGCCCCCTACCTCGTGGCCTCCTATTTTCTTTCTTGACGTAGGGTCCAAGTCTCCCGGGTCTTGTTCGGTGAGAAAATCACATTCCCGAAGGTTTCATTCCGTTTGGACTCCGTTTGATATTCCTTTTCTTTGAAACCCTAAAATAGGCAAAAAACAACAATTCTGGGCTGGGCCTCCGGTTAATAGGTTAGTCCCAAAAATAATATAAAAGTGGATAATAAAGCCCAATAATGTCCAAAACAGTAGATAATATAGCATGGAGCAATCAAAAATTATAGATACGTTGGAGACATATCAAGCATCCCCAAGCTTAATTCCTGCTCGTCCTCGAGTAGGTAAATGATAAAAACAGAATTTTTGATGGGGAGTGCTACTTGGCATAATTTTAATGTAATTCTTCTTAATTGTGGTATGAATATTCAGATCCGAAAGATTCAAGAGAAAAGTTCATATTGACATAAAAATAATAATACTTCAAGCATACTAACTAAGCAATTATGTCTTCTCAAAATAACATGGCTAAAGAAAGTTATCCCTACAAAATCATATAGTCTAGCTATGCTCTATCTTCACCAGACAAAATATTTAAATCATGCACAACCCTGATGACACGCCAAACAATTGTTTCATTCTTTTGACATTCTCAAAACTTTTTCAATCTTCATGCAATACATGAGCGTGAGCCATGGATATAGCACTATAGGTGGAATAGAGTGGTGGTTGTGGAGAAGACAAAAAGAAACTAAGTGGGTGTGCATCCAACTTTCTTGCTCATGAAGACCTAGGGCATTTTGAGGAAGCCCATCATTGGAATATACAAGCCAAGTTCTATAATGAAAAATTCCCACTAGTATATGAAAGTGATAACTTGAGAGACTCTCTACTATGAAGATCATGGTGCTACTTTGAAGCTCAAGTGTGGTAAAAGGATAGTAACATTGTCCCTTCTCTCTTTTTCTCTCATTTTTTTATTATTTGGGCCTTTTCTCTTTTTATGGCCTCTTTTCTTTCTCTTTTTTTTGTCCGGAGTCTCATCCCGACTTGTGGGGGAATCATAGTCTTCATCATCCTTTCCTCACTGGGACAATGCTCTAATAATGATAATCATCACACTTTTATTTTTCTTACAACTCAACAATTACAACTCGATACTTAGAACAAAATATGACTCTATATGAATGCCTCCGGTGGTTTACCGGGATATGCCATGAATCAAGAGTGACACGTATGAAAGAATTATGAATGGTGGCTTTGCCACAAATACGATGTCAACTACATGATCATGCTAAGCAATATGACAATGATGGAGTGTGTCATGATAAACGGAATGGTGTAAAGTTGCATGGCAATATATCTTGGAATGGCTATGGAAATGCCATAATAGGTAGGTATGGTGGCTTTTTTTAGGAAGGTATATGGTGGGTGTATGATACCGGCGAAAGGTGCGCGGTGTTAGAGAGGCTAGCAAAGGTGGAAGGGTGAGAGTGCGTATAATCCATGGACTCAACATTAGTCATAAAGAACTCATATACTTATTGCAAAAATCTACAAGTTATCAAAGCAAAGTATTACGCGCATGCTCCTAGGAGGATAGATTGGTAGGAAAAGACCATCGCTCGTCCCCGACCGCCACTTATAAGGAAGACAATCAATAAATAAATCATGCTCCAACTTCATCACATAACGGTTCACCGTACATGCATGCTACGGGAATCACAAGCTTCAACACAAGTATTTCTCAAATTCACAACTACTCAACTAGCATGACTTTAATATCACCATCTTCATATCTCAAAACAATTATCAAGTATCAAACTTATCATAGTATTCAACACACTCATAAGAGAATTTTTTTTATTCTTGAATACCTAGCATATTAGGATTTTAAGCAAATTACCATGCTATTAAGACTCTCAAAATAATCTAAGTGAAGCATGAGAGATCAATATTTTATATAAAACAAATCCACCACCGTGCTCTAAAAGATATAAGTGAAGTACTAGAGCAAAATTATATAACTCAAAAGATATAAGCGAAGCACATAGAGTATTCTAACAAATTCTAAATCATGTATGGCTCTCTCAAAAGGTGTGTACAGAAAGGATGATTGTGTTAAACTAACAAGCAAAGACTCAAATAATACAAGACGCTCCAAGCAAAACACATATCATTTGGTGAATAAAAATATAGCTCCAAGTAAAGTTACCGACAGAAGTAGACGAAAGAGGGGATGCCTTCCGGGGCATCCCCAAGCTTTGGCTATTAGGTGTCCTTAGATAATATTGGGGGTGAAATGGGAATCCCCAAGCTTAGGCTCTTGCCAGTCCTTGTTCCATAATCCATCAAATCTTTACCGAAAACTTGAAAACTTCACAACACAAAACTTAAAGTAGAAAATCTCGTGAGCTCCGTTAGCGAAAGAAAATAAAAGACCACTTCAAGGTACTGTAATGAACTCATTCTTTATTTATATTGGTTTTATACCTACTGTATTCCAACTTCTCTATGGTTTATAAACTATTTTACTAGCCATAGATTCATCAAAATATGCAAACAACACACGAGAAACAGAATCTGTCAAAAACAGAACAGTCTGTAGTAATCTGTAGCTAGCAGAAGGTCTGGAACCCCAAAAATTCTTAAATAACTTGCTGGACGTGAGGAATTTATCTATTAATCATATGCAAAAGGAATTAACTAAATAGTACTCTCCAAATAAAAATGATAGCATTTCTTGTGAGCGCTAAAGTTTCTGTTTTTTTACAGCAAGTTCAACAAGACTTTCCCCAAGTCTTCCCAACGGTTCTACTTGGCACAAACACTAATTAACCACAAGAAACACAACCAAAACAGAGGCTAGATAAATTATTTAGTACTAAACAGGAGCAAAAAGCAAGGAATAAAAATAAAATTGGGTTGTCTCCCAACAAGCGCTATCATTTAACGCCCCTAGCTAGGCATAACAAGCAAGAATAGATCTAGGTATTGCCATAATAGTAAGATAGATTATTAAAACTCATCTCATATTTTCTAAGTTTGGCGGCAAGTTTTCTTCGAGGCAAGAAAAAGTAATCAAAAGGGCTAAATTTAATGGGACAAAAGTCCCCAAGATCAACCTTGGGAGGTATAGGTTCCTCCTTTGGTCCTTCATATTGCACAACCAATTCATCATTATAAGCATTCTTTTGACAGAACTTTGTGAGCCTATATTCAAGAGAATATCCTAGTTCATTATTTCGAATAGCCAAATCATCATTAAGTTCAAAGATTCTGCCAACTAAAACATTGGTAGGAACCCTTTTTCTAAGATTTTCATTGAAACCAACATAGTCTAGAGATTGAAAACGCATTATTTCTTCTTGATCATAGAGGATAGCCTCTATGGGAGGATGGCAAGCGTCCACCCTATAATGTGCAAAGATTTCTTTGGCCTCTTTTATTATGAATCTAAACTCATGAGCCAAAAAGATAGTAGCGGCACGCTTAATAGAAGAATGCTCAATATTAGAAAATACCAGAAAAATCCTTTGTATGGAAGGATGCATGTGCATGAATTGTCTTTAAAGTTCAACTACAAGCATGGCAATGGCGTCCGCGAGACTACCAGTTCTATGAAGGATAGAACTACCCATAGAGGGTAAAGCACCGGCGCAAGTAAAGAAATCTTGAATAACTCCTTTTCCAATAATATTACCACTACCAACACGGAATCTTTTTGTATGTGAGATAGTGGGTTCTTTAGTAGGAGCATCAGAGTTATTATCGACAATAGTTTCCCCAATTTTAGACATAGAGGTAGAAGGTAAAGGACTAGCCATAACGACAAGCAAACAAACTAACACACAAGCAAACAGAAAGCAAGCGGGCAAAAAGAGGCAAATATAGAGGGAGAGGGAGGATAGAGAGAGAGAGAGAGAGAGAGAGAGAGAGAGAGAGAGGGCGAATAAAACGGCAATGGTGAAGTGGGGGAGAGGAAAACGAGAGGCAAATGGCAAATAATGTAATGCGGGAGATAAGGGTATGTGATGGGTACTTGGTATGTTGACTTTTGCGTAGACCTCCCTGGCAACGACGCCAGAAATCCTTCTTGCTGCCTCTTGAGCACTACGTTGGTTTTCCCCGAAGAGGAAGGGATGATGCAGCAAAGTAGCGTAAGTATTTCCCTCAGTTTTTGAGAACCAAGGTATCAATCCAGTAGGAGGCTACGCGCGAGTCCCTCGTACCTACACAAAACAAATAAATCGTCGCAACCAACGCAAATAGGGGTTGTCAATCCCAATAAGGTCACTTACGAGAGTGAGATCTGATAGATATGATATGATAATATTTTTGGTATTTTTATGATAAAGATGAAAAGTAAAACAAAGGCAAAGTAAATAGCAAAGGAAATAAGTAAGTAGTAGGAGATCAATATGATAAATATAGACCCCGGGGCCATATGTTTCACTAGTGGCTTCTCTCGAGAGCATAAGTATTCTACGGTGGGTGAACAAATTACTGTTGAGCAATTGACAGAATTGTGCATAGTTATGAGAATATCTAGGTATGATCATGTATATAGGCATCATGTCCGAGACAAGTAGACCGACTCCTGCCTGCATCTACTACTATTACTCCACTCATCGACCGCAATCCAGCATGCATCTAGAGTATTAAGTTAAAAATAGAGTAACGCCTTAAGCAAGATGACATGATGTAGAGGGATAGACTCATGCAATATGAAGAAAACCCCATCTTGTTATCCTCGATGGAAACAATACAATACGTGCCTTGCTGCCCCTACTGTCACTGGGAAAGGACACCGCAATATTGAACCCAAAGCTAAGCACTTCTCCCATTGCAAGAAAGATCAATCTAGTAGGCCAAACCAAACTGATAATTCGAAGAGACTTGCAAAGATAACCAATCATACATAAAATAATTCAGAGAAGATTCAAATATTATTCATAGATAGACTTGATCATAAACCCACAATTCATCGGTCTCAACAAACACACCGCAAAAAGAAGATTACATCGAATAGTTCTCCACAAGAGAGGGGGAGAACATTGTATTGATATCCAAACGAGAGAAGAAGCCATCTAGCTACTAACTATGGACCCGTAGGTCTGAGGTAAACTACTCAAACATCATCGGAGGGGCTATGATATTGATGTAGAAGCCCTCCGTGATCGATGCCCCCTCCGGCGGAGCTCCGAAACAGGCCCCAAGATGGGATCTCGTGGATACAGAAAGTTGCGGTGGTGGAATTAGGTTTTTGGCTCCGTATCTAACCGTTTGGGGGTATGTAGGTATATATAGGAGGTAGGAGTACGTCGGTGGAGCAATGGGGGGCCCACGAGGGTGGAGGGCGCGCCTGGTGGGGGTGGGCACGCCACCCTACCTTGTGGCCTCCTCTTTTCTTTCTTGATGTAGGGTCCAAGTCTCTCGGGTCTTGTTCGGTGAGAAAATCACGTTCCCAAAGGTTTCATTCCGTTTGAACTCCATTTGATATTCCTTTTCTTTGAAACCCTAAAACAGGCAAAAAACATCAATTCTGGGCTGGGCCTCCGGTTAATAGGTTAGTCCCAAAAATAATATAAAAGTGGATAATAAATCCCAATAATGTCTAAAACAGTAGATAATATAGCATGGAGCAATCAAAAATTATAGATACGTTGGAGACGTATCATCGTCGACTGGATTCAGGAATTCGCCGCCGAGCACGCTCGTCGAGTGCGCGCTGGAGGTTCTCCAGTCGAGTGCGTTCAGCCAAGTTGGCCAGGCGTGCCTCCTCCAAGGCCTGGGCCTCGGGGGTTTCTCCAATGATAGGAGTGTAAAGTGCATCCATGTTACAGCGGCGAAGCTCTTCCCTCTGCTGCGAAGCGAGGGGCTCGGGGCGATACTCCTCGTGGGCATGTGATGGGTTGCCGATGCCATCACCACCATCTTCACGGGTGAAGCCAGGAGGATTGCGGGGTCCATTGACCATCAAAACTTCCGCCGCGGGGTCGCTGCTGTCGCACTCGGATGCAGTCTCGACCGAGCCAGTCGACAGGTCGAACATGACGTAGAGAGTTTCATCAGGCTTGATCGCCGTGATTTGTGGGGTGGGCGATTGGCGGGCCACCGCATGCCTCACCCACCGCTGAAGCCACGATCGACTGGATCGCTGGCACCGGCGAACAACGGGAAGCGAGGATGTTTTAGGAGCCGACCGATACTGAGTCGATGGTTGTCGAAGAAGGACATCGCGGACGCAGGTGCAGAAGTGCATCGCCCCACGGACGGGGAGCGCCTCAACGTCGAGTGGTGCCTCGTGGAGCCAAGCGGAGTCGTCGGCAATGAAGACGAGCGCGCCGAGACGGATCTCGCGGCCTTCAGCCAATCCTCCGCCGGAAACCACGATGATGGGAATCGGAAGAATCGCAACTTCTCCAATAAACTGCTAAGACACCTGCCCCACGGTGGGTGCCAACTGTCGTGGTTCTAAGACTGACAGTAGAATGGGGGGTAGGTATAAGGAGGCAAGATCCTAGCTATGGAGTAGTTGTACACACGAGTTTTACGAGTTTAGGCCCTTCTCGGAAGAAGTAACAGCCCTACGTCTCCGTGCCCTGAGGCGGTCGATTGGATTATATGTGTATGTGTGTTTACAAAAGATGCGAACCCTTGTGCCTGTGGAGGGGGTGGCTTATATAGAGTGCACTGGGACCCCAGCCAGCCCACGTTACAAAGGGTTTAAGGTACATTAAAGGGGAGACGTTACTGGTAACGCTAGTAAATAAAGAGACATAATGACCATTAAAGCTATGAGGTGATGTCCGACCGTTGTGGTCTGGAGTGACCTTAGACCTTCTGGTGGTCGAGTGACAGTCCCTGCGGTCGAGTGACTTCAAGTCTTCCGAGTGGAAGTCCTCATGGTCGAGTGGATGATGACTCCTCTTTGAATGCTTCTGGTTTTAAGGTGATGTCCTAGGGGAGGGTGTCTAGGTCAGGCCTATGACCCTACCCTAGGTACATATCTTCATCACATCATGCTTTTATATCGATATTTATTGCATTATGGGCTATTATTACACATTATATCACAATACTTATGCCTATTCTCTCTTATTTTACAAGGTTTACATGAAGCGGGGGAATGTCGGCATCTAGAATTCTGGGCTGGAAAAGGAGCAAATATTATAGACCTATTCTGCACATCTCCAAAAGTCCTGAAACTTCAGGGGAGCATGTTTCAGAATATATAAAAAATATTGAGCGGAAGAAGTACCCGAGGGGGCCACCCATAGTCCATGAGGGTGGGAGGCGCGCCTTACCCTCCTGGGCGCGCCCCTGCCTCGTGGGCCCCCTGGTGGCTCTCTGATGCCCATCTTATGCTATATGAGGTCTTTCATCTAAGAAAAAAAATCATAAGCAAGCTCACGGGACGAAACTCCGCCGCCACGAGGCGGAACCTTGGCGGAACCAATATAGGGCTCCGGCAGAGCTATTCTGTCGGGAAAACTTCCCTCCGGGAGGGGCAAATCATCACCATCGTCATCACCAATGATCCTCTCATTGGGAGGGGGTCAATCTCCATCAACATCTTCACCAGCATCATCTCATCTCAAACCCTAGTTCATCTCTTGCATCCAATCTTTGTATCTAAACCTCAGATTGGTACCTGTGGGTTGCTAGTAGTGTTGATTACTCCTTGTAGTTGATGCTAGTTGGTTTATTCGGTGGAAGATCATATGTTTAGATCCATTATGCATATTAATACCCCTCTGATTATGAACATGAATATGCTTTGTGAGTAGTTACGTTTGTTCCTGAGGACATGGGAGAAGTCTTGCTATAAGTACTCATGTGAATTTGGTATTCGTTCGATATTTTGATAAGATGTATGTTGTCATCCCTCTAGTGGTGTCATGTGAACGACGACTGCTTGACACTTCACCATTGTTTGGGCCTAGAGGGAGGCCTTGGGAAGTAATAAGTAGATGATGGGTTGCTAGAGTGACAGAAGCTTAAACCCTAGTTTATGGGTTGCTTCGTAAGGGGCTGATTTGGATCCATATGTTTCATGCTATGGTTAGGTTTACCTTGATATTTTTGTTGTAGTTGCGGATGCTTGCCCAAGTAAGGACAGTACCCAAGCACCGGTTAACCCACATATCAGATTATCAAAGAACCGAACGCGAATCATATGAACGTGATGAAAACTAGCTTGACGATAATTCCCATGTGTCCTCGGGAGCGCTTTCCTTTATATAAGAGTTTGTCCAGGCTTGTCCCTTGCTACAAAAAGGATTGGGCCATCTTGCTGCACCTTATTTACTTTTATTACTTGCTACTCGTTACAAATTACCTTATCACAAAACTATCTATTACCGATAATTTCAGTGCTTTCAGAGAATACCTTACTGAAAACTGCTTATCATTTCTTTCTGCTCCTCGTTGGGTTCGACACTCTTACTTATCGAAAAGGCTACAATAGATCCCCTACACTTGTGTGTCATCAACCATAGACAGAATATAAGTGTGGGAAACTACACAACAATAATAACACTTGTAATGTGCATGGCATGAGAACAGAACTGCTTATTCAATTGAAACTGAAATCAACATAGAGCAAGTTACAGCAGCAAACACGTTAAAGAAACAGGTTTAAAACATACCTGTTTCACCATTGGAGTTTCAAT
The DNA here is from genome assembly GCF_002162155.2 of Triticum dicoccoides. NCBI lineage: Eukaryota > Viridiplantae > Streptophyta > Magnoliopsida > Poales > Poaceae > Triticum > Triticum dicoccoides. The sequence continues at coordinate 71,117,876 of NC_041390.1, read as the reverse complement.
TGCATCCTTCAAATTTGAAATTAGTTGGTATGAGTAAATACAGTGATGCAAGAGCAAAGTAGTATGAACCATAACTACGGAACCTGACCTGAGAACAATTCTTCTTCTACTTTAAGCGTTGACTTGGGGTTCAGAGTGGTGGTCCTCGTGCTTTGGGCATTGCAGTTGCCTTACTAACTGCTCGTGTTTGGGTTCTCTATGGTGGAGACGGTGCTGTGTCAATGGGAACTGGGTTACTATCTGCTGGGGTTGGGGTTAGAAGGGGTGTAACTGGTTCTCTATCCAACTGGGTAGGGGTACAATCTGCGTGAGTCTGGGTTATGTGTGGCGGGGCTGGTTCTTGGGCAAGTACAACCATGGTTCTATCTCCATCGACAGGTTGCATGATCTTTTCTGAAGACCGTGTTTTTACTCCCACGGATACTGGCATCACCCCCTCTAATTGAAATGGCTGATAAACAAGAAAAGTAATTGAATGTACAAACATTGTAAGACAGACATATGCAATGGATAGTAGGGAAGAAAAGAGGGCATGAAATAATTCACATTTATGTTATCTAACCAAACAGAATAGCAGGACATAATTTCATTATGATGGCTAATTAAACAGGATAGCATGACACAATTTCACATGTATGATGGCTAACTAAACAGGATAGAATGACATACTTCAAAATATGATGACTATGTAAACAGGATGACATGATATAACTATACGATGTGTCTATTAAAGTGGTTTGCATGCCATAAATCACAAACATGCCGTCGATGGAAACATGATGGCATGATATAATTCACGGATAGATTGACATAATTCAAAATATGATGACTATGTGATCAGGATGAGATGATATAACTATATTATGTCTTTAGAAAATGGGTTGGCATGCCATAATTCAGATACATGCTGTCTATGTAGACATCATGGCATGATATAATTCAAATATATGATTTATATACTAAGGAAGTGAGCAGAGGGCAATCGCATATATGATGTGTCAACTAAGGAGATGGCATTCAATATCGTGTATATGATGTAAAAACTAAGCATTGCAATACAACATATGCATGATATGAGTAATATAACCCTGCCAAGTTTGAGCATACACCTCAAGGGGATAATAGGATTGGTCATCTGCCTCTGAATCCTCCTCTGAAGAGCTATCTGTAACCAGCAAGATATCTGCGTCAACAGGTAGCATTGTCTGCTCTGAAGACCTTGTTTTCATTCCAGATTTCTCCATCACCAATTCAAATGGCTGATGCACAGGAAGAGCAGTTGAATATACAAACATTGTCGACAAAAGCAATGAGAAATACAAAAAAGGATGGCATGATATAATTCACATATATGACGCTTGGCTAAACAGCATGGCATTGCATAATTCACATATATAATGCCTTGCAACAAGATAGCATTGCATAATTCACATATATAATGTCTTGCAACAAGATGGCATTGCATAATTCACATATATGGTAATTAGACACTAAACAAGTGGCATTCACACAAAGCATGTGTAAACTAAGCAAATGAGATAGCAATGCAAGATACCATTGATACGTCTCCAGCGTATCTATAATTTTTGATTGCTCCATGCTATATTATCTACTGTTTTGGACATTATTGGGCTTTATTTCCACTTTTATATTATTTTTGGGACTAACCTATTAACCGGAGGCCCAGCCCAGAATTGTTGTTTTTTTTTCCTATTTTAGGGTTTCGAAGAAAAGGAATATCAAACAGAGTCCAAACGGAATGAAACCTTCAGGAACGTGATTTTCTCGCCGAACATGATCCAGAAGACTTGGACCCTACGTCAAGAAACAAAGGAGGGAGCCACGAGGTAGGGGGGCGCGCCTACCCCCAGGCGCGCCGTCCACCCTCGTGGGCCCCCTGTTGCTCCACCGACGTACTCCTTCCTCCTATATATACCTATGTACCCCCAAACGATCAGATACGGAGCCAAAACCCTAATTCCACCGCCCTAACTTTCTATATCCACGAGATCCCATCTTGGGGCCTGTTCCGGAGCTCCGCCGGAGGGGGTATCCATCACGGAGGGCTTCTACATCAACACCATAGCCTCTCCGATGAAGTGTGAGTAGGTTACCTCAGACCTTCGGGTCCATAGTTATTAGCTAGATGGCTTCTTCTCTCTTTTTGGATCTCAATACAATGTTCTCCCCCTCTCCCGTGGAGATCTATTCGATGTAATCTTCTTTTTGCGGATTGTTTGTTGAGACCGATGAATTGTGGGTTTATGATCAAGTTTATCTATGAACAATATTTGAATCTTCTCTGAATTCTTTTATGTATGATTGGTTATCTTTGCAAGTCTCTTCAAATTATCAGTTTGGTTTGGCCTACTAGATTGATCTTTCTTGCAATGGGAGAAGTGCTTAGCTTTGGGTTCAATCTTGTGGTGTCCTTTCCCAGTGACAGTAGGGGCAGCAAGGCACATATTGTATTGTTGCCATCGAGGATAACAAGATGGGGTTTTATCATATTGCATGAATTTATCCCTCTGCATCATGTCATCTTGCTTAAGGCATTACTCTGTTTTCATGAACTTAATACTCTAGATGCATGCTGGATAGCGGTCGATGAGTGGAGTAATAGTAGTAGATGCAGGCAGGAGTCGGTCTACTTGTCTCGGACGTGATTCCTATATACATGATCATACCTAGATATTCTCATAACTATGCTCAATTATGTCAATTGCTCAACAGTAATTCGTTCACCCACTATAAAATACTTATGCTCTTGAGAGAAGCCACTAGTGAAACCTATGGCCCCCGGGTCTATCTTCATCATATTAATCTTCCAATACTTAGTTATTTCCTTTGCTTTTTTACTTTGCCTTTGTTTTACTTTGCATCTTTATCACAAAAATACCAAATATATTATCTTATCATATCTATCAGATCTCACTCTTGTAAGTGACCGTGAAGGGATTGACAACCCCTTATCGCGTTGGTTGCGAGGAGTCATTTGCTTTGTGCAGGTACTAGGGGACGCATGCGCAACCTCCTACTGGATTGATACCTTGGTTCTCAAAAACTGAGGGAAATACTTATGCTACTTTGCTGCATCATCCTTTCCTCTTCGGGGAAATCCAACACAGTGCTCAAGAGGTAGCAACCATACGCACGATATGAGCAACATAACCCTGCCAAGTTAGGGCATGCACCTCGGGGGGGAAATAGGATGGGTCAACTGTCTCTGAATCCTCCTCTGAGGAGCTATCTGTAACCAGCAAGACATGCGCTTCGTCAGATAGCATTGTCTGCTCTGAAGACCTTGTTTCCACTCCAGATTTTTCCATTACTATGCCGAATGGCTGATGCATAGGAAGAGTAATTGAATGTACTAAAATTGCTGACAAATTTAACACGTAATAAAAAATGATGTCATGATATAATTCACATATAAGATGACTAGCCAACCAGGGTGGCATTGCAAAATTCACATATATGATGTCTGGCTAAACAAGATGGCATTGCATGATTCACATATATGATAAAGAAACTAAACAGATGGCATTGACACAAAGCATGTCTAAACTAAGCAGATGACATCTTTGATGTATACAGTAAGCAATGCAAGGCACCATATGCATGATATTACCAACATCAACATGCCAAGTTAGAGCGAAGACCTCATGGGGTAAATAGGAGTGGTCTTTTGCTTCTGAATCCCCCTCAAAACAGTTATCTTCCTCTTGATTACTATCCGAAATGGGTGGAGGGGGGGCCGCCTTTGCGCCCACCATGGAACGATGTCTGCATGAAATTTTATTGCCACGCAAGGCTCGTCTCTTTTTCTCTACATGTTCAGCTCCATTGTGTACAATAACTGACATGCATAGGAATAAAACATAGTGAGATTATGTAAGGAGTGCATGCACAAATCCAGAGTGATGGTGGCAAACTGTGGATAGACCCAAAACCAATGATAGCGGGCAGATAATAGCTTTAGTTAAAAATACATATAATGGCTCCTTCAATGTTTGTTTGCACCCAACATGAAACTCATAGTAGACACCCGAGATTAACCAGATAGTAGACAGATAGTACTGATTGCTGCCCCAATATGTACCCCACAACCATTTAAAAACTCAAGTTTCAGCATAAGTTTGGACCTGACTCGAAGTCTAATAGGTGAACACGACGATAAAGTAGCATGTCATCATATTAAGAGATGCATAACGTAAGCATACACGGAAGAGTGCGACCTCTCTTGCGGACCCGTGTAGTCCTCAAGGTCATCTGCTCAGTTGATGATGGTAATGCAATTGTCGTGGCTGTCGGCGGCGGGGAAGAAGATCTGAGGTGGCGAAAGACAGTATGGAGAGCGGATCCCTGCTGTGATGAACCCTTCCATTGTTGGAGCAGTTGAGCTGGGGTGGAACACAGCACCGCAGGAGCAGGACACACCACACAAGGTTTTCTTTGACACATATCTGTAACAGAAGTAATTGTGTAAGGGCTTGTTTGAATTTGAGGATTCTAACAATGCAGGGATAGGAAATAGACAGGAATAGGATAGGAATGCACGTGCAAAACAGAGAATTTAAAAACACAAGATTTCAGCCAATCTGGGTGTTTGGTTCACAAGAATTGGAAGATCACAGTATGCAAAGAAGCACGGTGAGATTAAGTCAAACCACAAGAAAATGTACGGTTATAATGCTATTATGCTACTATCTCTTAGTCTTGTGCTTCATGAATAGGAATTTGGAAAGGAGGACAAGTGGAAATTAAAATTCCTAAGGTTTTTCTTTCAAGGAGACACTAAAGGAACAAATCCTACAGTTTTCCTTTGCTCCATTCCTTTGCACCAAATTCATGAAAAGTAGTACCATAGGAAACTTTCCAATTCCTATGTTTTTCATTCAATTTTCCTTTCAAGCACTGGCGATTCTAGTAGGCAGGCTTGAGCAAGGAAAATCCTACACTAAAAAATGTTTTTGTGCTACTTCTATTACTTTGGACGCAGGACACTACCCTACTAGCTCAACTCCCAGGGCCATCGACAAATGCATAGCTCAAACGCGCAGAGATAAATAATGATGGCGTTCAAGAGAGTCCATCACGGATAGCTACGTTGCCTGGTACCTTACTACTTGTCATATAGTAGGATAAAATAATCGTATTTACCGTTACTCCGTGTGCTCAGTGGACAATATATATAACATGTAGAGTAAAAAAGATATGCAACAAGTGTACAACCTCTTTGGCAAAACCATGTCGATCTCAGCGTGATTGGGTTGGCCTGTGAGGATGTTCCGGATGACTTGGCTGTCGGAGGAGGGGAAGAAAATCTTAGGCATCTAGAGATGGAGCCCGAGGTACTGCTCCGCTGTGATGGAGGATTTCGTCATTGGAGCAGCTCCGGTGAGTTGTACAACACCGAGGCTGAAGCAGGACAAGAGAGACAACGTCAACCTAAGTGAAATTCTAATAGCATCTCCAATAGATGACGTAAAATACATAACCACAAAGTGCTAGATGTAAAATACATCAGCCTCTCATCTCTAAACTTAACTGTCGGGACTGAATTTAACTATCGAAACTGAACTTGACTATCGAAACTGAGTTTCGCTGTCAAAACTGAATTTTACTGTCGAAACTGGATGCACTAGAGGTGAGGCTACACGTCAGTCGACTGACTTTTTCATCTCTGGTCAGTCGATTTTGAAGCCGTTGGATACGAAATCAAGGGCCCGCAGTTCATCTTCAACCTCCACCCCCTGAGCCGCCAGCCACCACCGGCCAAACAGCTGCTCGCGGCCGGCGGTGCGGCACCCCGCCCGCCCTGAAAACACTCCCCACCGCCGGTCTGCCGCCGCCCCGGCCATCCCTCTAGGTCCCCCCGTTCCGAGCTTTTTCTCTGGCGATCCCCACACCACCACCCCACCATCGCCGGCGACCACCGCCCCCACCCTGAACCCTAAGATAGATAGTGGGGTACCTCTCTGGTGAGCCCCCCTCCCCGCTGCGGCTGGTTCTTCCTTAACTCCGGCGAGCCCCCCACCCCCTGGAAATCGACTGACCCAAAAGTCGATTCAGTCGACTGAAGTGTAGCTAAATCGGAACAGCATCACAAGTAAGAGCAAGAGCGAGAGCAGCAGCGCGAGCAAGAGCAAGAGCAGACAAGGCAGGGGACCGAGAGCAAGAGCAGAGTAGTGGTGCGGGCGAGAGCTAAAGCAGCAGCAGATCCTACTGATGTGGATGTCGCCGCCGAGGGAGCACCGCCATGGATGGAGCCACGCCGTGTCGGCTCGGGACCGAGCACCGGCAACACCGTGAGATCGAATCAAGAAGAAAATTCGGCGATTAGTGTACAACCTCTTTTGTGGCACCGATTAGGCCGCAGCTTCATCCGAGGAAACGGTGATGATGATGCTCTTCCGGTGGTGCAGGTGAAGACGGCGGTGTGGGAATGGATGTGGCGCTAAAGACGAGGGGAACGTCGGGGCAGCTCCTTGGAGGTGGAGGACAGGGTGGCTGAATCGGCGGGACGACCAAATCAACAACGGATCCTCATCCAGTACAGTGGATGAGGGACGTTGAGGTGTTGCTGTGGACGATGTCATCGGGGAAGAGGCTCCGGCTGGGTGGCGGACGGAGGAGGGTGTGGGCCTTCGCGGGTTTTCCTGGCCTTGGTGTATGAATAGGTGGGCGGATGGGATGGGAGTGGGGAACCATGGCTTATGGACGCGCTTGTCCGAAATGTGGGGTAAGTTACGGAAGTACCCCCACCGATTTGAGGCAGTTCTTTTGGTTCAAGGGTATCACAGGCATTTCGCGTGTCGAGATTTCACAGGAGGTGGGAGTTTTCATGCGCGTTGTAATTTTGGAATAGCAAGGCGCGGGTTAAGATGGAGGGAGTTGTCGGAGCACAACGAGACAAAGATTTATCTTAAATATTTCGGTGTAACAAGGCGTGGGTTGAAGAGGCAGGAGTTTCACAACATGATAGACAGAGACGCTAGCTTGAAATTTTGGCATAACAAGGCGCGGCTTGAAATTTCGGGAGAACAAGCTTAAGGTGTACCCCAAAAAAGACAATTTAGACTAGTATGATATACTACGTACAATGTGTTTAACACACACAACACGCACAGACACTATTTAGACTAGTAAGGTACACGTGCATTGCACACATGAGATTTGGCAACCAAATTATGAATAAATACCACATTATAGCATGTAAGCTTTGAGTCATATATGCATGATGTAGATGTTCGTTTAATTCTTATAGTTCATTTCATTCAAAATCATCTAGTTTTTATAAGAAAGCTAATCTATTTTCAGATTCATGGAATTGTGCATTATAAGGAAGAAAGTAAAAACAAATCATGTAGAAAAACATTTGGGCAATTCTGATACGGAAGATTCTAGAACAAAGAAGAAGTGCTTGTGTTTTGAGGTTTGTGCATTATGCTTAAGTTCAACCATAGATTCTTCTAGATTGTACATGTGGCAAAATCTGGTGGAATCTAGATGATATCCAACGGCCAATAGTGCTCAAATTTGCCAGCTCTGCACCATCGGATTGGCCTCATCCAACGACCATCTTTCAAAGTTAAAGTTATCCGCACACTATATAAAAAATATAAAATATAATATATATATAGGGGTATACATATAGATATGTGATGCGAAAGCCACCCATCATCTCCAATTAGAATAGTGTGTCCATGCACGGATGCAATGTGGCCAAACGATGTCTGCCATCGGTATCTCAAATTCAAACTAGTCTGACCTTGTTCAATGTGTATACATTACAACATGCTCGTTTCCAAACCACACCGCGCAGATCTCGGTTATATTCATGCATGCATGGGTTTCAAACATCATGATCTCTTATTCAAATATTTGAATTCAACTTTACATTGATTATGACCTCACCTAGTCTTTTACACCCACACATTGGTCTTCTCTTTATAATTGTACCACTAACTTTCTCTCGTGCATGCATGCACACACACTACCAGTCGGCATTATCCATCGCACACATGCAATCTTTTTCTTCAGGCCGGTCTCCCATCAAGGCACACACACACATCCCCCTCTTCATCATATCGGGCATTCTTTATCTCTCACATGCATGCGCAATGATCGATGTTCCTCTATGTGTGTGTGTATAGCTAGGTCTTTCATAGTTTTCCACATAAACCGATCAATCTATATATCTAGTGAGGTCTCACCCTCTTTCCCACGTCCACATCGATCAATCTATACCTCTCTATATAGGATTACATATATAGCTAATACACCCACATTAATTATATACCCAACGCCCCCTCTCATCATCCATGCCTTCCGCTTCATCTCTCAGATGCGCGCACAATGGCGAAGACAGGGGGAAGCAAGGGCCCTGCCCCCCTAACATCACTATATATCGAGGCTAATATGAATGTGATCATTAGACAATTGCTAGTAAAAATGGTTTAAGTTGATGAGTTGGCCCTCCTCTACAAATTGTTTAGACTATCCTAATTTTTTAGAATTTTTGAAGTTACAGAAGTATACAAAAGTTCCAGATTGCTACAGAATGTCCTGTTTTGACAGATTTCGTTTTCTATGTGTTGTTCGCTTATTTTGATGAATCTATGGGTTGTATCGGGGTTATGAATCATGGTGAAGTTGGAATACTGTATATATAATGCTAAATTGGAATGAGTTTACAACAGTACCTAAAGGTAGTGATTTGCTTTATTATACTAACGGATCTCATGAGGGTTTTGTCAAGTTTTGTGTGGATGAAGTGTTCGAAGATTGAGGAGTTATCAATATAAGAAGAATAGGAAGAGGCAAGATTTCAAGCTTGGGGATGCCCAAGGCACCCCAAGTAAATATTTAAGGGATACTCAAGCATCTAAGCTTGGGGATGCCCCGGTTGGCATCCCATCTTTCTTCTTCAACAATTATCGGTATACCTCGGTTTTTGTTTTGTTCACATGATATGTGTCTTTTGTGTTTATTTATATTTTATTTTCCTATATGATCCTTGCTAGTATGAGATAGTCCATCATTTATTTGTAGAATGCTCTTTGTGCTTCACTTAAATCTTTTGATTATGGCTTTATAGAATGCTCTTTGTGTTTCACTTAAATCTTTTGAGTATGGCTTTATAGAATGCTTCGTGTTCTTCACTTATATATTTTGAGCTTGGATACTGGTAAATCTATATTATTTGTAGAATGATCTATGAACTTCACTTATACTCCCTTCGTCCCATAATGTAAGATGTTTTTTGATACTACACTAGTGTAAAAAAACGTCTTACATTATGGGACGAAGGGACTATTGTCGGTGTCAAAACCGGAAGATCTCGGGTAGGGGGTCCTGAACTGTGCGTCTAAGATGGATGGTAACAGGAGGCAAGGGACACGATGTTTACCCAGGTTCGGGCCCTCTTGATGGAGGTAATACCCTACGTCCTGCTTGATTGTTCTTGATGGAGGTAATACCCTACGTCCTGCTTGATTGTTCTTGATGAAGCAGAGATCGTGTCCCCCTTATTACGAGATTCTCATCAATACGGACATGGGTAACCCACTTGTGCCCGTTGGCATGACTCCTTGATTTTAGGCGAGTCCAAAACGGTCGCGAGGAGGATGCTTGATATTCACCCTCTTTATAAAGAGTCCAAGACCTGTCCTTTTTTCCTCTCGTGCTCAATCGAATCCTTCCCCCGCCTCGAGTTCCAACACCCCAGGCTCAGGTCAGGCGCTTCAGACCATCAGCCATGTCCAGATCCAACCTCCAAGGTCGGTGGATGCCTTCCTCTATCACAGAGGAGGACATCAAGAAGCTGAGAGAGGCCAGATATCTGATTGCCGAAATTTCGCACAGGCTGCCCGCCCGAGGGCAGGTCATCCCCACTCCCGAACCCAACAAGAGTGTTGTGTTCATCTCTCACTTCCTCCGAGGACTAGGCCTCGCTCTGGATCCCTTTGTTAGGGGGCTCATGTTCTATTATGGGCTGGATTTCCATGACCTGGCCCCGGATTCCCTCCTTCACTTCTCGTCGTTCATCGTTGTATGTGAGGCCTTCCTCCGCATTACCCCTCACTTCGGCCTGTGGCTCAAGACCTTCAATGTGAAGCCGAAGATGATCGAGGGGCGACACGCAGAGTGCGGAGGTGCCATGATAAGCAAAAGCGTTGATGCTCCATGGCTAGAGGGTTCCTTCTCAGAGGCGTCTAGCTTGTGGGAGCGGGAGTGGTTTTACATCACGGCTCCCCGAAGTACCAAGTGGGTAGCCGCCCCTGCCTTTCGCTCGGGCCCCCCACCACAACTGACATCATGGATCAGCAGGGGGCTGAGATGGGGTCCAACAAATGATGTGCCGATATTGCAGAGTCGCATCCGAGATCTCTTTGAGAGAGATTTCAGCCTGGTTATGATGATGCAAGTTATGCTAGTTCGCCGAGTCCAGCCTTGCAAACGTCGACCCCTCCGTATGTGGGAATTCAACCCGGAAGGACTGCGAACTATCCAACACTTCCTCGGCATGATGCTCGAGGAGATGTACAAATTGTTCTTCGGACCCCAAATAGAGTGTCCGGATACCACTGAGGATGCGGGTCTGAGCTGCAACCGCCCTGATACCCAAGTAAGTAATCCCATGGCCGAACACGCTATCCTTTTATTTATCATGACATCATTCTAAAAAGTCGCTCTTTGACCAGGACTGGATAACAAAGGCAAATATGATTAGGTGTTCGCCCCCCCCACCCCGAAGGCTTGGCCAATCCAGTACTGGACAGAATGCTCGAGCCGGCGCCTTATCAGGTGCCCTCAAAGGAAGGTGAAGGGGGGAATAAAGAGGCCGCAAGCAAGGTAATTAGCACCTCCACGAAGGAGGATAACCAGGGAGAAGAATCTGACATTCCCTCTCCCCCCGGAAGCAAGAGGACCACCTCTGAAGATCCGGAAACAAAGGCTTCCAAACGGGCGAAGAAATCCACGCCAGAGGGTCCTGCTTCAGAGGGTATTCTTGCCGCACAATGTCCGCAAGGGGATCATCCCTCTACCGAGCTGTAAGTAATCAAAAAGTACTTTAATAGTGAAAGTGTCCTACCTTACTTCCGAAGACAATAACCGAAGCTTATATCTTGTAGTTCGGATCGTAGCCCTTCTCAACAGAGTTCGTCCTCAGGGGATCTTCTTCCGGAGATGATGGAGAGTGAAACACCTCCCCCTGCCACCCCGCCTCATGAGGCGGGCGACCCTGAAGTGTCGTCGCGGAGGGTCTCTCCTGATCCGCCAAGGCCAGAGGGTAATCCTTTGGCTACCCGGAGTCCTCAGTATTCAGCTCCTAAAGAGAGCAACAGAAAGAGTATGGAACCGTACAGTGTGCGGTCGGACACACTGAAGGATCTTCTGGAGCAAGCGGCCATCTCAGAAGCGCATCATATGCTAATGGGTACGGTAATTGAAAGGATTTCATCCACTGAAAGCGGGTTGCATGAAGCTTTTATGAGTCTGCCGAAAGGCTTTGAGGTACGTGAAATAGTGTATATTTTTGACAGTATCGCACATGTTAGGTGTGTTGGAAATATGCCCTAGAGGTAATAATAAAATGGTTATTATTGTATTTCCTTGTTCATGATAATTGTCTATTGTTCATGCTATAATTGTATTAACTAGAAACCATAATACATGTGTGAATACATAGACCACAACATGTCCCTAGTAAGCCTCTAGTTGACTAGCTCGTTGATCAATAGATGGTTATGGTTTCCTGACCATGGACATTGGATGTCATTGATAACGGGATCACATCATTAGGAGAATGATGTGATGGACAAGACCCAATCCTGAGCATAGCACAAGACCGTGTAGTTTGTTTGCTAAAAGCTTTTCTAGTGTCAAGTATCATTTCCTTAGACCATGAGATTGTGGAACTCTCGGATACCATAGGAATGCTTTGGGTGTGCCAAATGTCACAGCATAACCGGGTGGCTATAAAGGCACACTACGGGTATCTCCGAAAGTGTCTGTTGAGTTGGCACGAATCGAGACTGGGATTTGTCACTCCATGTGACGGAGAGGTATCTCTGGGCCCACTCAGTAATGCATCATCATAATGAGCTCAATGTGACTAATGAGTTAGCCACAGGATCATGCATTACGGAACGAGTAAAGAGACTTGCCGGTAACGAGATTGAACGAGGTATGGGGATACCGACGATCGAATCTCGGGCAAGTAACATACCGATAGACAAAGGGAATTGTATACGAGATTGATTGAATCCCCGACATCGTGGTTCATCCGATGAGATCATCGTGGAACATGTGGGAGCCAATATGGGTATCCAGATCCCGCTATTGGTTATTGGCTGGAGAGATGTCTCGGTCATGTCTGCATGTTTCCCGAACCCGTAGGGTCTACACACTTAAGGTTCGGTGACACTAGAGTTGTTATGGGAAATAGTATGTGGTTACCGAAGGTTGTTGGAGTCCGGACGAAGGGTATTGGAGTCCGGAATTGTTCCGGGGGTACCGGGTGACGACCAGCGTGTGTGAAAGTGGTTTCGGAGGCCCCGGCAAGCGTTGGGGGGCCTTATGGGCCAAGGGGAGGGGGCACACCAGCCCACTAAGGGTTTGTGCGCCCCTCCCACCCCATCTCACGTAACTTGGAGAGGTGGGGGCGCCTCCCCTAGGGCAGACACCCCTCCCGGCTTGGGGGCGTGTTTCCTAGGGGTGGGGGCGCCCAAACCCATCTAGGGTTTTCCCTGTGGCCGCAACCCCTCCCCTAGGGAACCCTAGGGCGCCTCCTCCACCCCCCTTCCCCCTATATATAGTGAGGGAGAGAGAGAGGGCAGCGGCACCCCTTCCCTGGCGCAGCCCCTCCCTCCTCCAACTCTTCCTTCTCCTCCGTAGAGCTTGGCGAAGCCCTGCAGGAATACCACAAACTCCACCACCACACTGTCATGCTGCCGGAGTTCTCCCTCAAGTTCTCCTCTCCTCTTGCTGGATCAAGAAGGAGGAGACGTCCCCATGCTGTACGTGTCTTGAACGCGGAGGCGCCGTCCGTTCGGCACTAGATCGGATCTTCCACGATTTGAATCGCCGCGAGTACGACTCCATCAACCACGTTCTTGTAATGCTTCCGCTTAGCGATCTTCAAGGGTATGAAGATGCACCCCCTCTCTCTCATTGCTAGCATCTTCTAGATTGGTCTTGGTGACACATAGGAAAATTTTGAATTATTGCTACGTTCCCCAACAAGGTGTGCCCTATGCAGATAGTAGCCCCTGAGACTCTGGTTGTCGTCGAAAACGGCGGCAAACAGAGGATCATAGTCCCAGGTAATAACCATACCACCTTTATGTGCAGGTGGCTGAAGCTCCGGGGTGGCTATCCGGACTGATGGGTTTGCCGAGCTAAAGCGGCAACTTGATGCGGCAGATGCCGACATCATGCTTGTCAACAAGCGGCTTGACGAGGCATGGGGTAAGTGATTTCTCCGGTGATCAACATACAGTGAGAGGAGCATGATGCCAATATCTTTAATATGTTGTTACTGCAGATGGAGCTGCCACCATGGAGACCCTTCGGGCGGAGCTTTCCCGAGCCAAGAAACAAGCAAGGAATAGCGATGCGGCCGCTCTAAAGGCGGTCGAAGAGCTGAGGGACGAACAGGCCGCGCACGGCCAGAGCAAGGAAAGAATAGCCAAGATGGCTGTTGAGTTAAAAGATGCCACTAACCGTTACAAGCTTCTTGAAAAAGAAAGCCGAGCGAGGGCGATGGACCTAGAGAAGGCCATGGTAGCCGCCAAGGAAGCCCGCTCCAAAATCAGAGCGGCGGAGGAGCTTCGTCAAGCTGCACATATCGTGGCTGGGAAGCTCTTCTTGTTGCGGACTAAGTTCGGAGATTCGAAGAATGCTCCTCTTGATCAACTATGGAGTTCTGCGGACGCCTATGTGGATTTGGCAGCAAGTGTTGCTGATGCGGCCGAGTACTTCAAGGATCAAAAAGATCGCGAAGTGGAAAAGCCGTTCTGGTCACAGTTCCATGCTCCAGTGCGTCTGCGGCTATTGAATGAGCGAATGGCCGAGTAGGCCGAGCTCCATAGGTTGTCCGGACTTGCCATGAGGTCTGTTGTGGATCATCTGTGGCCGGGAGGGCCAAGGCCGAATAGTTACTTTAGTTTAGTGCAACAATTCCTTGGTACTATGTCGCACATCGATGCTATGAAGAAGTTGGCGTGCGTAGAGGGTGCGCGGATGGCCTTTGCCCGTGTCAAGACATACTGGGCGGAGATGGAGGCCACCACTGTTGCAACACAGGGTTCAGCCGTGGGCCAAGTGGCTGCCGAGCACTACTTTGAAGAAGTTCTTGAAGGCGCTTGTTTGATAGAGGCTCAGTGCTCGAAGAATATTATGTTCTAGTGATATGTACTCCCATTGTAAAAACAATGTTTTATTGAGTTATCAAGGCTATGTTTATACTTTTGCCTAAAAGTATTATGATGCCTCCTATGCGGCTGTTTATGTATATATGTATATAACCTGAAAGTTTGCAGTCGTCGGCTTCCGCCCGCACGCATATAATGCGGGGGTGTTCGCAAAAAAACGCGTATTCACACTTGATCCAACGTCTTGGTCCATTAAGGAGGTGGTAGCGCAGCGAACGAGGCAATCGGACTATATTGCTTTAACACTTTCACTTAGCCATAGGAGTTTGATGGTGGGGCTACTATATAGCCCCTGGTACTTCTGCGCTCGTCCGAATACGGGGCGCGTACATACATAACCGGGAAACGGCCCTTCGTTAATGCGGAGGAATCCCGAAGATTCCGTTGAGTCATCGAGTGGTTGACCAGTCTCGCGCTTTATTATGATAGTTAGTTTTCGGCTTTCTCTACTGAGGTGCTCATCCGGATGAACCAGGGCACAATCGCAGTAGTTCTCCCAGTGCTACATTAGCTGATATAGCGGAACGTAAGGTACCAAAACGTGGGAGCCGGGCAAACCCAACATTTGACCAAAGACATGATTCGGAGCTCATGCATATAAGGCCAAACTCGTGACGCCGAACACTCCGTAAGGTATTCGGTCTTTATAACATATGTCGGGATGAACGATGCCCTTAATAATAAACCCCGAGTGTCCAGGTACATGCAATATCCTGACGTGGCCACATGCCAATAACGTCAGCATCCTTCTCGGTTGTATTGAGTATCCGGAGGATGTGAACAACAAGAGACAGTAAAAAAGGTTTCCGCAGGGTCTTAATCTGAAAAGAAACCTTTGAGCGGGTCCCTGCTACACGTCTGTGCCTGTGTCTCCATTGTGCCGTGTCCTGGACGGGTGTAGCATGATTGTCATCTGTAAAAGATAAGAACTTAGGTGAAAGTTGCCGTGCCAAAAAATTGGTTATTATCAATAAACTATTAAAACTCAAGATAAGTCAAGTTGAGCCGGACTAGCCCTAATTACATGCGGGAAGCCCCTGGTACCGTCTAGGAGGGTTTGATCATCAAACCAATCTCATTTATATTTAATGGTGCACTGGACTCGTCTAACCGTGCCCATGGTCTTGACGACCTGTCATTTTTCTGGTTGGTGAGGCCGTCCAGTGCTAGGCTGTTAAAGCCGCCGCACACTCTTTCACGCATAGAAAACGCTCAGTATTTCCCTAACTGTGATGGTGCCACATGGACCGGGCATCTTAAGCTTGAGAGAAGCATAATGCGGTATTGCATTAAAACGAGCGAAAGCCGTTCTTCCGAGTAGTGCTTGATAGCCACTTCAGAATGGAGCGATGTAGAAAGTTAACCTTTCGCTTAGGAAGTTATCAGGAGAACCGAATACAACCTCTAGCAATAGAGAGACCGTACAGCGGGCCTCTTGGCCTGGTATTACTCCCTTGAAGGTAGTATTACTATGGCTTATTTGTGTCGGGTCTATCCCCATTTTGCGGACTGTGTCCTGATATATCAAATTTAGACCACTGCCGCCGTCCATGAGGACTCGTGTGAGATGGTATCCGTTTATTATTGGGTCTAACACCAAGGCAGTCAATCCTTTGTGCCGGATGCTTGTCGCATGATCCCCGCGATCAAAAGTGATCAGGCAGGCCAACCAGGGGTTGAACCTAGGGGTGACGGGCTCTATGGCGCGTGTGTCTCGGAGTGCATATTTGCTTCTCCTCTTCGTCACATGGATCATGTTTACTGTTTTGACCTCTGGTTGAATTTTTTCTGTCCTCCAGTGCTTTGCTGGCGAGGTTCGTCCTCGTCTTCGCTTGGTATCTCCCCCCTTGTGTTCAACATTTAGCTTACCGGCCTGCTTGAAGACCAAGCATTCTCTGTGGGTGTGATTTGTAGTTTTATCAGGGGTGCCATGAATCTGACATAGTTTGTCAAGAATCTTGTTTAGGCCAGATGGTCCGTCTTTGAAAGGCCTTTTCCGCTGACCTGGTCGAGAGCCCCTGAATCCGGCATCGACCGCCGTATTATCTGGGCTATCTTCTTTATTTCAACGCTTGTTTTTATTGCGTCATGGTTTTCCATTGCCATCCCTAACTACGGATGTGCTTGGGTCGCTGGTGCTACTGCGGGCTAACCAGCTATCTTCGCCCGCGCAAAAGCGGGTCATGAGGCTTGTTAGGGCTGCCATTGTTCTCGGTTTTTCTTGGCCGAGGTGTCTGGCAAGCCATTCATCTCGGACGCTGTGTTTGAAAGCTGCTAAGGCTTCGGTGTCCGGACAGTCGACGATTTGGTTCTTCTTAGTGAGAAACATGTTCCAAAGCTTTCAGGAGGACTCTCCGGGCTGTTGAATTATATGGCTTAAATCGTCTGCATCCAGAGGTCGGACATATGTCCCTTGAAAACTAGCCCGAAAAGCGTCCTCGAGCTCCTCCCAACTTCCAATTGAGTTTTCGGGGAGGCTTTTCAGCCAGTGCCGAGCTGGTCCTTTAAGCTTGAGGGGCAAGTATTTGATGGCATGGAGATCGTCTCCGCAACCCATATGGATATGGAGGATAAAGTCCTCAATCCAGACCCCAGGGTCTGTGGTCCCGTCGTACGCCTCTATGTTCACTGGTTTGAATCCTTCTGGGAATTCGTGGTCCAGCACCTCATCGGTGAAACATAGGGGGTGTGCGGCACCCCTGTATTGGGATGTGCCATGGCGTTGAGACGGTTGTAGTATTCAGTTTTGATTTTGTGCCGGAGCACGCTTCCTAGATCCATAGATGGATCTGGTCATACCGGACTTTTGGCGCAAGTCCTCACGTGGATCGTGTGTTGACTTATATGCGACTTTGTTAGCCGCTCTATCGCGGTCACAAGGTGGTGGATCCGGCCGTTTGGCCGTTTCATCTTTTGGCTGTGTGGGCTCTAAGGCCTCATCATCGAATTTAGGTAATAGCTTGCGCTTTGGATAGCTCTTTGTGTGGTAACTTCCACCGTACTTTTCTTCATTGTCGAGCACCTTGTTCCACCTGCTGTTGAGCGTATTTCGTGCGGCCTTAAGCCTTTGCTTCTGCTTCTTCAGACTCCTCGCTGTGGCAATAAGCCTTCTGCGGAGGTTCTCTTGCTCCAAGTGCGTTTCCGGGATGATGTGTGCATCTTCGTCCGGACTGTTTTCCTCCCGAGAGGGGGTTTGATGAGGTTTATCCTCACCATCGCCATGTTCGGACGTTGGATCCGTACTATGTTCGCCGCTTGCAGCTTCATTGTGCTCTGCCACCGGGGCAATGTGGTCGTCGTTTCCTCTAGATTCGACTGGAGTGTTATTTTCTCTTGCATTGTTATCGCTGTTTTTGCTATGGCGGGACTTAGAGCGGTGCCGCTGACGTCGGTGCTTGGGTTGCTTCTTGGAGGGGCCATCCTCCGCTGTCTCTTCACCATTGCCTTCTTTGGGTGTATCCACCATGTATATGTCATGTGATGAAATGGTTGTCCTGCGCCCTGTGGGCGCTGGTTCCTGTTCGTCTCCTGCATCTTCATCCATGCCGTCGATGTCTTCGGAGTCGAAGTTGAGCATGTCGGTTAAGTCATCAACATTGGCTACTAAGTGGGTGGTGGGTGGGCAGCAAATTTCTTCGTCGTCCGCATCCCATTCTAGCCGGACATAGTTCGGCCAAGGTTCTCCTGACAAGGAGAGAGATCTTAATGAATTTAGCACATCGCCAAAAGGCAAGTGCTGAAAGATATCCGCGGAGGTTAACTCCATGATCGGTGCCCAGTCGGATTCGATAGGCACGGATGCAGGCAGCTCGGAGTCCGTGGCCGGAGATGAATCCAGTGGTTCGGCGACACGGCTCTCATAAGGGTTGAAGTCAGTATCCGGCTCCATCGCCACTGAGAGTGCGGCCTCCCTGGCTACTTGGATGGCACAATTTGCTCCGGATTGAAGGCCGGAGTAGTTGCAGAGGCGATTTCCCGAACACTGTCCGACGGAAGAGTTACGTCGTGCTCATCGTGACTGTGCGGCGCACCTGAAACGGGCTCGAATCCGTCGAAGATCAAGTCTCCACGGATGTCGGCAGTGTAGTTTAAATTTTCGAATCTGACCTGATGGCCAGGGGCGTAGCTCTCGATCTGCTCCAGATGGCCAAGCGAATTGGCCCGCAGTGCGAAGCCGCAGAATACAAAGATCTGTCCTGGGAGGAAAAGCTCACCTTGGACCGCATCGCTACCGATGATCGAAAGATCCATCAAGCCTTACGGTGACGACATAGTGGAACTCTCAATTAAAGCACCAATGTCAGTGTCAAAACCGGCAGATCTCGGGTAGGGGGTCCCGAACTGTGCGTCTAAGGCGGATGGTAACGGGAGGCAGGGGACACGATGTTTACCCAGGTTCGGGCCCTCTTGATGGAGGTAATACCATATGTCCTGCTTGATTGTTCTTGATGATATGAGTATTACAAGAGTTGATCTACCACGAGATCATAGAGGCTAAACCCTAGAAGCTAGCCTATGGTATGATTGTATGTTGTCCTACGGACTAAACCCTACAGTTTATATAGACACCGGAGGGGGCTAGGGTTACACAGAGTCGGTTACAAGGGAGGAGATCTACATATCTGTATTGCCTAGCTTGCCTTCCACACCAAGGAGAGTCCCATCCGAACATGGGACGAAGTCTTCAATCTTGTATCTTCATAGTCCAACAGTCTGGCCAAAGGATATAGTCCGGCTGTCCGGAGATCCCCTAATCCAGGACTCCCTCAACTATCTTTTAGAGTATGAATAAAATTATCATCAGAATTGGGCTTGGAAGAGTATCATTAGAATATCATGTCTGGCTAGGGGCGTTAAACAATAGCGCTTGTTGGGAGGCAACCCAATTTTGTTTTTATGTTTTTTGGTTTTTGGTTCTGTTTTTCAATAAATACACATTATTACTTATGTAGTAATTTTGTTTTAGTGTTTGTGCCAAGTAAGACCTTTGGGGTGGCTTACGGTGATGCCTGATTTGATCTTGCTGAAAAACAGAAACTTTTGCTTCCAGTAAAATAATTTTTGTTTCTAACAGAAGCATGATAAAATATTGATTCTTTTTGAACAAGGTTAATATGCAAATTTCCAAGGTTGTCCTAATTTTTTAGAATTTTTGGAGTAACATAAATATGGTTGTTGTTCAGATAATCACAGACTGTTCTGTTTTTTGACAGATTCTGTTATCAATGCATAGTTTGCTTGTTTTCTAGTTTCTATGACTTATATTGCTCAACATAAATTGTAGAAATGATATGGTATAGTAGGCATTGTGTGAGAACAACTATGAATCTTATCTTGACAGTACCAAAGTGAATGATTTCCTCTTTATCATACTAACCCATCTCATGAAGTTCCGTTAAGTTTTGTGTGATTGAAGTTCTCAAGTTTTGGGTGAGATATGGATACGAGGAGAATAAGGAGTGGAAAGACCCTAAGCTTGGGGATGCCCAAGCACCCCAAGGTAATATTCAAGGAAGACTCAAGCGCCTAAGCTTGGGGATGCCCCAGAAGGCATCCCCTCTTTCGTCTTCAAAACCATCGGTATACCTTACTCAAAGCTATATTTTTATTCGTCACATAATATGTGTTTTGCTTGGAGCGTATTTTAATTTTACTTGCTGTTTGAATAAAATCATTGGATCTGAAACCTTGAATGAGAGAGAGTCCTCCCATGGCTATTTAACTATTTGACTACTCATTGATCTTCACTTATATCATTCTGGAGTAGTTTTTTCATTTACTCTCGTGCTTCACTTATATCCTATGAGTAAATGGTTGAATGAATTGAATATCATAAATCTGAAATTATATATGCTTCATATGCTTATCCCATGGGGAGTAATGAATTCACATATAAGAAGTATAGGTGGTAAAATTTATTGAAAGTTAGCAAACACAACATTGGTCACTTGAACAATTCATGAAAGAATATTAAAGAAGAGAGATTTCACATATAAATATGCTATCTTGGACATCTTCTATGATTGTGAGCCCCATTAATTATTTTCAAACTCGAGAAAATTAGTTGAAGTTGGACAAGGAAGACAACATAATGAGTTATGTTTCGGTATATTTTCATAGAACTTGTATTGTTACTGATCCTCTAACATGTGGTGCCTGCTTAGGATCTTATGCTAGCCAAAATTTTGTAGTAAGTAGAGATACTACTTGTGCATCCAAAACCCTTAAACCCCGTTTCATGCCATGAGTGCTCACCATATCTACCTATGGATTGAATAAGATCCTTCAAGTAAGTTTTCATCGATGCAAAAGGCAATAAAAATTGCTCCTAAATATGTATGATCTTTTATTGTAAGGGAAAATAAGCATTGTACGAACTTGTGATGGTAAAGAAATAGAAGCGACAGACTGCATAATAAAGGTTGCTATCAGGCAATACAACGTGACGTTTATTTGCATTAAGGGTTTGCACATCCAAAATTAAAAAACGCATGACAACCTCTGCTTCCCTCTGCGAAGGGCCTATCTTTTACTTTCATGTATTTACTTTTATGCAAGAGTTAGTAGTATTCCTTCTTATTTCAACCTCAATTATTCTTTAGTTGGCAAGCATCATGTGGTGGGAAAGATCCAAGCATATATGGCCATTCAAATATATTCGATCATGAATTATTATTGTTGACAATTATCTATATGATAAGTAAGTTGGGAGGCAAAACATTAAGCCCCTATCTTTCTCTGTGTCTGATGGATGCTATTTGTTCTAAAAATATGCTTTGAGTGTTAGCAATCATGGAAGACTATATGATAGTTGAGTATGTGAAATTTGCTAAATCAAAGCTCTTACATAGACCCTTCCTGAAAATAAGATGAATTGCAATTGTTTGGTGACCGAGAACATGGTTTGTTAGTTTTCAAGAAACTTTATGGTCTATACTTTAACATGTGAATAGCTTGCTATTTGATCATGAGAAGTTTTATGAGATGAGATACTTTTTATGATAAAGAATAATGCTAGACAGAGTATTTGGAACTATCATTGATCAAATTTATGCACTATGCTAGCATTCACACTTCATAAATTATTTCTTTGATCATTTACCTACTCGAGGACGAGCAGGAATTAAGCTTGGGGATGCTGATACGTCTCTAACGTATCTATAATTTATGAAGTATTCATGCCATGTTTACAATAATTTTAGATGGTTTTGGTATGATTTGATTAGAACTAACCCAGACTAACATTGTTTTTAGCAGAACTACCGTGGTGTCATTTTTTGTGCAGAAATAAAAGTTCTCGGAATGGGATGGAAATTTACGGTGATTTTTTATGGACCAAAAGAGAACCCCGAAGCACAAGAGTTGTATTAGAAGAGTCTTGAGGCAACGACAAGGTAGGGGGGCACGCCCTACCCCCTAGGAGGGTCCTCCTACCTTGTCGTTGCCTCGTGGACCCCCTTGATGTCAGACCGACGCAAAAAATTACTATAAATACCAAATCCCCTAGAAATAAACCTAAATCGGGAGTTCCGCCGCCGTAAGCCTCTGTAGCCATGAAAAATCAATCTAGGCCCTCTCTGGCACCCTGCCGGAGGGGGCCATCATCATCGGAGGCCATGGTGGAGGATCCCGGAGGGGGCCATCATCACCATGGAGGCCAAAGACCAAAGGGAGAACCTCGCCCCATCTAGGGGGAGGCCATGAAGGAGGAAGCACAAGGGGGAGACCCTCTCCCCCCCTCTCGGTGGCACCGGAGTGCCATCAGGGGAACTATCGCCGTGGTGATCATCTTCATCAACATCACCATCTTCATCATGTTCCTCATCATTTTTCAGCGGTCCACTCTCCTGCACCCCGCTGTAATCCCCTACTTGAACATGGTGCTTTATGCCACATATTATGATCCAATGATGTGTTGCCCTCCTATGATGTTTTGAGTAGATTTCTTTTATCCTTTGGGTTGATTGATGATCTAGATTGGTTTGAGTTGAATGTTTTATTTTGGTGATGTCCTATGGTGCCTTCCGTGCCACACACACATGAAGGATTTCCATTGTAGGGTGTTGCAATATGTTCATGATTTGCTTATAGTGGGTTGCTTGAGTGACAGAAGCATAAACACGAGTAAGGGGGCTGTTGCGTATGGGATAAAGGGGACTTGATACTTTAATGCTAGGGTTGGGTTTTACCTTAATGATCTTTTGTAGTTGCGGATGCTTGCTATAGTTCCAATCATAAGTGCATATGATCCAAGAAGAAAAAGTATGTTAGCTTATGCCTCTCCCTCATATAAAATTATAATGACGATTACCGATCTTGTTAACAATTTCCTAGGATAATTCCACACACTGATCCATCATTATTCCACACTCGCTATTTATAATATATAGTAATATATTCTAACTTTATATTAACAACACCTATTTTTATATTTTCGCTCTCCGATATAATGCAAAGCTATCCTCTTCATACCCACAAGGTAGTTTTATTTCTCGTTTCTAGATGAAAGCAAACGTTCTGTGTACATAGAGTCATATCAGTGGCAGATAGGACTTGAGAGAATAGTGATCTTACCTTTAGCTCCTTTTGGGTTCAACACTCCATACTTATCACTTCTACCTTTGGAAATTGCTATGATGATTCTTTGCACTTGGGGATTATCAAGCGCCGGGGGCGCTACCAGCAGCCCCCTCCGCCATGGGCGGCCGGGCAGAACCCGCGTCGTGCATGCCTATCATATGCCCGTCCCACGGGCTCCTGCGCTAGGTCTCCTCGCTCCTCATCTTGTGGGCCAGTAGGCGTTTTTTAGCGCACCATACCAGCCGGCTGGCGCCGGTTACGACAATCCCCTCGCCCGCCGCCTCTCGGTGGTATGGCCCGCGCGTCCAAGCGCTGCCCTACAGAGCTCCACACCCGCCGCCGATACCTGCGCCATGGGATCCCGCCCTCCTGGCCACCCTGCACTCTGCGCCGTCGCCGAGTAACTATGGCAGTGGAGGCGACTGGTACATGGACTCGGGTGCTACTGCGCACATGAACGCTCATCCTGGTAACCTATCCTCTTCTACTCCCGTTAACACACCCACTCGCATCACCATTGGCAACGGTTCTTCTTTACCGATCACTCATGTCGGTAGCACTAGTTATCCTTCTAGTTCCACACCTATCACTATGTCTAATGTCCTTGTTTCACCTGACTTAGTCACTAGCTTAGTCCCAGTTCATCGTCTTACTCATGAGAACCTGCTTACTGTTGAATTTGACGGTGTTGGTTTTTCTATGAAGGATGCCCGTACCCGGATGGTACTTCACCGATGTGACAACCCTGATGATCTCTCATAACCCACAAGTATAGGGGATAGCAACAATTTTCGAGGGTAGAGTATTCAACCCAAATTTATAGATTTGACGCAAGGGGATCCAAAGAATATTTGAAGGTATTAGCATCCGAGTTGTCAATTCAACCACACCTGGATATTAATTATCTGCAGCAACGTGATCAGCAGCAAAGTAATATGATAGTTTTGATAATAGTAGTAGCAGCAACAATAACGGTAACAGTGATAGCAGTAGTTTTGTAGCAAGCGCAATAGTAACGATAGCAGTAGTAACTTAGCAAGAACAATAAGGATAAATTCGTAGGCATTGGATTGATGACTTGTTGGATGATATTCATCATGAGACAATTATAACCTAGGGCGATACGGCACTAGCTCCAGTTCATCAATATAATGTAGGCATGTATTCCGTAAATAGTCACAAGTGCTTATGGAAAGAACTAGCATGACATCTTTTGTCCTACCCTCCCGTTGCAGCGGGGTCCATAATTGAAACTAAGGGATATTAAGGCCTCCTTTTGATAGAGAACCGGAACAAAGCATTAACACATGGTGAATACATGAACTCTTCAAACTACGGTCATCACCAGGAGTGGTCCCGGCTATTGTCACTCCGGGGTTGCCGGATCATAACACGTAGTAGGTGACTATAACTTGCAAGATCGGATCTAGAACAGATATAATGGTGATAACATAAATGGTTCAGATCTGAAATCATGGCACCTGGACCTAAAGTGATAAGCATTAAGCATGGCAATGTCATACAACATCAATCTTAGATCATAGTGGATACTAGGGATCAAGCCCTAACAAAACTAACTTGATCACATGATGAATCTCATCCAACTCCTCACCGGCCAGCGAGCCTACGAAGGAATTACTCACTCCGGGTGAGGAGCATCATGGAATTGGCGATGGAGAAGGGTTGGTGATGACGAAGAACGAAGATCCCCCTCTCCAGAGCCCCAAACGGACTCCAGATCTGGCCTCCCAATGAAGAATAGGAGGTGACGGCGGCTCCGTCTCGTGGATCATGATAATTCTTTCTCCCTGATTTTTTCTAGAAAAATAAGATTTTATAGCATCGATTTAAGGGTCTGCAGGGCCACCAGGTGGGCACAAGCCACCTGGGCGCACCAGGAGAGGGGGGCGCGCCCTGGTGGGTTGTGCTCACCTAGGTGCCCCCGTCTGGTCGGTCTTGGCTCCAGAAATTCTTATTTATGATATAAAAATTCATCACAAAGTTTCGTTCCATTCCGAGAACTTTTATTTCTACACAAAAACAACACCATGGTAGTTCTGTTGAAAACAGCATCAGTCTAGGGTTAGTTTCATTCAAATCATGCAAACTAGAGTCCAAAACAAGAGGAAAAGCATTAGGAAAACTAGATACGTTGGAGACGTATCAGCTCCCCCAAGCTTAAACCTTTGCTTGTCCTCAAGCAATTCAGTTGATAAACTAAAAGTGAAAAAGAAAAACTTTTACAAACTCTTTTGCTCTTGTTTGCATAAATAAGCTTAAACAGCACACAGGTTTTTAGCCAACATTATAACTAACCATGTCGACAATAACTCTTAAAGATTATATTAACTCATACAATGACATAATCAGCTACCAAGCAATAATAAGACATCTCAAATGGCAACATGTTGTCAAAACAACCATGATATAATATGACAATAGTGGTATCTCGCTAGCCCTTTCTGAGACCGCAAAACATAAATGCAGAGCACCTCCAAAGTCCAACCAGCGACTAAACATTGTAATTCATGGTAGAAAAGATCCAGTCATGATGCACCCAACATTAGCTGCACACAATGCATAAGTCATGACAGCTGTGCTCTCAGGTTCTAGCGCTTGTTTTAGAAGGTGATGACACAACATAAAGGTAAATAGATAGTCCCTTCGAGAGGGAAGCGGTGATTTGCAGAGGTGCCAGAGCTCAAGTTTTAAAGCAGAGATAAATGATATTTTGATACATGCACCCTTCTCATTTACTTCACGACTATCAGTTATCAATATCTCCCATGCTAAACAAGCTAGTGGCGATTCCCAAGCGATAAAAAGTAAAGGTTTTGACTCCATTGGGAGTTTTTGTTTGATTATTCGAGCGATTAACTCTTTTTGTACTTTGCAGTTTGGGACTGGGCATCCCTATTACCGCCCTTTTCTTGTGCGATGGCGAGTGAATAAACACTTGGCCTGAGAATAACCCACTTAGCATGGAAGATACCGACCACCTCCTATCGTTCCATGAATAATCCAAGCACACAAAACGGATATTTTTTTAAAAGTTTTTAGAGGTGGCACATGCAAGTTTACTTAGGACGACAGGGTAATATCGCATATAGGTAGGTATGGTGGACTCATCTGGAATAACTTTGGGTTCAAGGTTTTTGATGTACAAGCAGAATCCCCACTTAGTACAGGCGAAGGCTAGCAATTAGATTGAGAAGCGGCCAGCTAGAGAGCAACAACAATCATGATCATACATTATGCATAAGTAACATTGGACACTAGCATGAGTAGGATATGAACACCATGAACATAAATATCATAGAGGCTATGTTGGTTTTGATTCAACTACATGCATGAACATGTGCCAAGTCAAGCCACTCGAACATTCATAGGAGGATACCATATCATCATACTACATCACAATCATTTTAATGCAATGTTGACATGAAAGATAAATCATTATCCACTCCCGGCTACTTATGCATGGCATGAGAAACTACAATCTCTAATTATCATTGCAAACATGTTTAATCATAATGGGCCGAATCATGGTTACTAGGTTAAACATACTTACACAAACAGAACAAGTCGAGTGCATACCAGTTTCTCTCTGCCACAACCAGTTCATCAAATATCGTCATTATTTCCTTTCACTTGCATGACCAAACGATGTGAAAATAATAATAGTGCAAGAGTTCCATGGAATAAGCTGGAATCTGCAAAACATTGTATTCAACAGGAGAAGACAAGGTAAAATGATCTCTTTATTAGTTCAGCAATTATTCATATGAGAGCCACTCAACATTTTCATCGTGGTCTTCTCCTTGGCACAACTCGAATAAAAGGAAAAGAAAATCAGAGAAACACACTGAAATATTTTTGAAGTTTTTAGTTTTCTTGAGCAAGCAAATAAAAGGGAAAAGCAAAAACGAGAAAAACTATTTACACAGCAAAGCTCCCAACAAGCAAAAGGAGAACAAGGAAATATTTTGGGTTTTCTTTTTGATATTAATATTACAACTAAGCGTGCATAGAAAGTAAACTAACTACAACTATTTTTTTGGTTTTTCTGAAGTTTTTCAAACACACAAGAAGAAAGCAAGAAAAATAAATCTAAGCTTGGATGATACAATGAAAAAGTGTGAACACCAACAAATGGAATGAGTGAACATGAATGTAATGTTGGTGAGAAACACGTACTTCCCCAAGCTTAGGCTTTTGGCCTAACTTGGTAGTCGATTAGTAATCTGGATGGTTGTAGGGGTACTGAGGAGTGGGCATCCACTGATCCCACCGCGGAGGATCCTCCTCTGCCTCTGCAGCAGCTTGAGCATTCCGGTAGGCGATGATGTTCGCAGGCATGATCCTATATCCGCCCATGGCAACAGAATCAAACAAAGAAGGAGCAGGCAATGGAATAATATCATGAGTTTCAATGCTAAAAACCAGGTTATATGGAATAGGAATGTCAGGAGATCTATCATTAGTAAAATGATGGTGATCCATGGCTGTTCGGTCTAGGTAAACCTTGGTCAGAGGGTAATCATGAGGGCATATCTCAACCTCGAAGTGAGCCGCCAAACGAGTAGCATAAATCCCACCATGAACTTTACCCTTGTATTTATTAAGGTGGAGGTGACGAGCCACAATAGCTCCCAAGCTATAAGTGTTGTCTCCCTCTAATGCACAACGCAAAACAACAAGGTCTGTTGAGCTGAGCGCACCCACCTTCTCCCTAGCAAGAAAGCAGTTTGCAATGAAAAGAGCAAAGTAATGAAAAACAGGAAAATGCAAGCCAGCGGCAGTGATAGCTGACACCCCTCTCTCCTCTCCCACAGTCAAAGTACGATAAAAGGCCTCAAACTCAGTCGGCCTAGGCTCGGCTAAGCTCCCATCAGAAGGGATCATGCATATGTCACAAAATTCAGTAAGTGGTATCTGAAGGTTTTCAACATATAAATCAAAGCTCAATTCAGGAGGATTATTCCTAGGCGGGAAAGTAAAACTTTGAACAAAGATGTTTGTGAGGATTTGGTGCTATTCACACTCATCTGCGATGAAGTCGGTGAGGCTGGCATTAGCAGCATATTGCATGAACTCCTGAAGGATTCCAGCCTCTTCCAGGAACGGGGTGTGCGGCCATTCACACGGCCGTACTTCCGCCAACCTTCGAG
Organism: Triticum dicoccoides; assembly: GCF_002162155.2. Classification (NCBI taxonomy): domain Eukaryota; kingdom Viridiplantae; phylum Streptophyta; class Magnoliopsida; order Poales; family Poaceae; genus Triticum; species Triticum dicoccoides. The sequence continues at coordinate 71,089,681 of NC_041390.1, read as the reverse complement.
GATGGAGATCACTATCAAATGACTCCCCAATAACACACTTGGAGTTCTTCCTAGAGCCAAACTTCCTAAATATATTCATGGTTTTCCTATGAACAAAATTCTGAAATTTATTAGCCCCCAAAATTTTCTCAACAAAACTTCACAAAAATGATACCAACTACTCATAGGGATACATAGAGGCCATAGCAAGCATTCAAACTACTTAGAACACTAAGAATTCAACATGCAAGATCATCTACAGCAGCACCAAGAGTAGCTAATTATTCAAAATATAAACCACTAAAACAAAAACTAATTAGACAAACGGTGGAGTCACATACCAAGCAACGATCCCCCGAAATAGTTTCGGAAATGGAGCTTCGAGCAAAGAGGTCAAAATCCACGGGCATGAGAGCAAGAACATGGGAGAGAGAGCAAGGGAGATTTTTTTCTGGAGGTAGGTGATGATGTGGTATGAAGAGATAAGTGAGGGGGGCCACGTGGGAACCACAACCCACCAGGGCGTGCCTGGGGGTCCTGGCGTGCCCAGGTGGGTTGTGCCCACCTGGTGCACCTCCCTCTTGTTAAGGCATGTCCCTCTCTAAGTAGTTTTGTTGATTGATGACAACGCTTTTGTGGACCAATCGTGTGCGTTGAGTATTCCATAGATTCATCCTTTGGCACGAGACGATCCCTTCCCCTCGGAGTTTTAAGCGAAGACGGTGTAGCTCTTTCGTTTCAGTTTTGGTGGACTTGTTTCGTAGGAGTCACCGTACTATCAAGAGGGGTCCGTATTGGAAAGGCTAGGGTGGAATCAGAACGTACACATCCCCTTTGCACCCTCTGAGCCTTCCCGCCTCGATGGAAGATCTTTAGCTGCTTCCTGTGTGAGCTATGGTCCCAATGGTAGTACCGCAGACCCCAGCGGCAATACCACTTAAGAGCCACAAGCGGCAGTACCGCTCCCCGGCGGTAGTACCGCCTGAGGATCTCAGTCGTAGTGCCACTGGTGTGCTATGCTTCTACCACCTCGACTCGAGGGTGTCGCCTCTCGTGTCGGGTTTTGCGGCACTAGAAGCGGCAGTAGAGGTGGTAGTACCGCTCACAAGCGGTAGTACCGCCCCTACCACCGCCACCAGTACCACCCTGGTTCCGGTTCTCATTCCACCCCTGGTCTCCCTCTGTCTGAACGATAGTACCGCGTGGGGGAGCGATAGTATCACGACACCCAGCGGTAGTACCGCTGTCCCCAGCGGTAGTACAGCTCTGTGCGGGGCTGAATGGGGGTAACAGTTGGATTGGCCCCCCTATAAAAGGAGGTCTTCTTCTCCAAGTTGACCCACCTCTTTTCCCTCAAGCTCCATTGTTGCTCCAAAGCTCATTTTCGCCCGATATCTCTCCCTAGCCAATCAAACTTGTTGATTCTTTGGGGATTGGTTGAGAAGGCCCGGATCTACACTTCCACCAAGAGAAATTTGATCCCCCCACTAATCCCTTGTGGATCTTGTTACTCTTGGGTGTTTGAGCACCCTAGATGGTTGAGGTCACCTCGGAGCCATATTCCATTGTGTTGAAGCTCCGTGGTATCGTTGGGAGCCTCCAATTGAGTTGTTGACATAGCCCCAACCTTGTTTGTAAAGGTTCGGTCGCCGCCTTCAAGGGCACCAATAGTGGAATCACGGCATCTTGCATTGTGTGATGGCGTGAGGAGAATACGGTGGCTCTAGTGGCTTCTTGGGGAGCATTGTGCCACCACACTGCTCCAATGGAGACATATTTCCCCTTAGAGGGAAGGAACTTCAGTAACACATCCTCATCTCCATCGGCTCCGCTATTTGTTATCTCTCACCCTTACTTGTGCAAGCTCATATTGTGTTGTATTCTTGCTTGCTTGTGTGCTTGTTGTTGTTGCATCATATAGGTTGCTCACCTAGTTGCATATCTAGACAACCTACTTTGATGCAAAGTTTAAATTGCTAAAGAAAAGCTAAAAATTGTTAGTTGCCTATTCACCCCCCTCTAGTCATCTATATCGATCATTTCAATTAGTATCAGAGCCTCGTCTCTTTATTAAGGACTTTGCTGTCTGAAGAGTATGGTTGACGCCATAGACGGTGGGGAGGAACACCCCAGTGTGATTCCGTCCTCGTCTACGGCCGATGGGGGTTCCTCGGTCTCTCGCAAGGAGTTCAATGCAGCTTTGGACACATTGAAAACCTCCATGACGACCGAGGTTGAAAGCATGAGCAATAAGTTTTTAGAAGGACTTAAATTATCCACCGCACCAATGAAAGTGGGTGATCCCACTAACAAGGTGACGGATGCTAACTCCGACAAGGGGGAAGCTGCGAGTGACAAAGTTCCTTTATCTAGTGGTAGAAGTGGGAATGGCATCTTTTCCCATGTTCAACCTCCACTTACTTATGGAGGACTGGTTCCCTCTACTCATTTGAATCATGTTTGTCCTCCTCCTAAGTTTGTGAAAAATGAAGATTTTGCCTCTTGGGTCTATCGCTTCAAAAGTCATTTAAATCATAGTTCTACTAACCTTTGGAGAATTATTGAGCAAGGTTTCTATCTGCATGACCCAAGCAACTTCACTCCTAGAGAAGTCGCGGATCATCAATTCAACGAGTCCGCCCTTTACATTCTCCAAGAGGCCACCCCCCCCCCCCA
>NC_041390.1:71045248-71086780 GCF_002162155.2 Triticum dicoccoides | reverse complement strand
ATATTGCGCATCTCCAACTTTTCACTATGGCCAGGGAAGCATGGCAACATGTTGTTTCCATTTACAAGGGAAGCGCAATCATTCAACGCTCCAACTATGAAGTGGTTCAAGATGAAGCCGATGAGTTTGCAATGAATGAAGATGAAGAACCTCGTGAGCTTTACCGGAGATTAACCACCCTTGCGGTCTCACTCCGAGATCATGGGAGCAAGGATACAGATGACAATTGGATCAAGTGCAAATTTCTCAAGGCCATGATGCCTTACCACAAGGCCATGTCCTCCGTCATCTGTCAAAGGCCGGACCTCCACACCTTGTCCTCAAGTTAAGTGTTGGATGAGTTTGTGGCAATGAGAATCTTGTACAAGACCACCGACAATGCGGTGTTGCATTCTCAACGCGCAAAGAATCCCAACCTTTCCTTGAAAGCCAAGGCTAGTGTGGAAGAAGAGGATGAAGAGGAAGAAGAGGAGAGTAACCCCGAAGATACGAAATATGCTTATCATGAGCACATGGCTCTCGCTTCAAGACAATTTTGGAGCAAGAAGAACTCAAGGCCCAACTTCAATAAGAACAACTCAAGTGGCACCGAGGGCAAGCAATGTGTGAGGACATGCTATAAGCAATGTGAGCCACTTTGTTGCGGAATGCCCATATGAGAAGAGGGAAGACAATGGTGGCAAGCTTATCTGAAAAGACAAGGCTAAGTCCTTCCCCAACAAGAACAACTTCACCAAGAAAACTCCTCCCAAGGGGTTGGTGGCACAAGAAGAGTACAATGAGGATGATGATGATGATGAATACGGTGAGATGGTTTCCATGGCTTTTGTTGCCATTGCAACAAATCCTCGGGTGTCCCTCTTCGACTCACCCAATGAGAACATCACCGCCAAGTGCCTCATGGCCAAAGCCACTAACAAGGTAACCCCCAGCATCAAAACCTCCATCACCACTAATACCTCTTTGACGAATTGCATTGATGAAAGTGAGGGGTCCAATGGGGAAGAAAATGAATTTGAGTCTTTTATGAGTAAGCTTAAAGGTAAATCCAAGAAGTACTTTGTTGCTCTATTCGAACAATTTGGTGAAGCCAATGACATGATCGAGGCTCACGAAGATACCATCTCTAAGATGGAGGGACATAGTCGTGACTATTCCGATGAGATATAGGATCTCTCTACTGCTCTTGAGGAAGAGCTTGGTCATCGTTTGGATCTTGAGGAGTCACGCAACAATGATCATGCTAAATTAAAGAAAGATCTTGATCATGCTCTTGTTGTATATCATGTGCTCAATTCCAAGAAGGCCAAACTTGGGGTTGATCTTGCTAGACTCAAGGAGGAGTTTGATATACTTGACAAGGCTCACAAAGCCTTGAAGGGTGCTCATGCTAGCCTCAAAGAGTCTCATGATCAACTCCAAGTGAAGCTAACTAAGGAAAAAGCCACTTTCCTCATATGGTCTTAATTGATAATGCAAATGCTTCTAAATCATGTTGTCAGCATGTGCACCTTGTGGAGGAGAATGCTAAGTTGAAGGAGAACTTGAGAAAGGCCTTGTGTCTTGCATACAAGGTCAGAAGAACCTCAACGACCTTTTGAGCAATCAAAAGGAAGTTGTGGACAAGGAGGGAATTGTGTTCGCACCCAAGTCCAAGATCAAGAAGAAGAATGACAAGGCCAAATGACCTCCTCCTATCAAGCAAACTTTTGTGAAGGAGCGAGAGGGTGCTCCCAAGGATAAGGAGAACAATGTGAAGGGTGGTGATGTCAAGAAGGGCAATGCCACCCCTTCCAACAAAGTCGGCGACTTTAACCCTTCTTATGTGTTGTGTCGTGCTAGTGATGGGCATGTTTATGCTAAATTTTTTGGTTCTCCTTAAGAGTACATTGAATGGTCTATTTGGGTTCCTAAGACCCTTGTTACTAACATCAAATGACCCATTACAAAATGGGTACCTAAAACCAAGCATTGATCTCTTGTAGGTGTTTGCTTCCGGTGGGAGATCATGGTTGCTTGATAGTGGAGCCACTAATCATATGACCGGAAGCAAGGACTTAGTGGTGGACGTGCACAATATTCTATCTATGCCCACCAATGTCGAGTGGGGTGATGCCTCGTCTTCTAAGGTATTGGGTCTTGGCAAGGTTGTCATTTCTCATGATCTCATGATCGAGAAAGTCATGCTTGTTGAGTCCCTTGCATACAATTTGCTTTCCGTTCATCAACTTGCACTCATGGGCTTTGCCACTTTCTTTGATATTGATACCGTGGCCCTCTTGTGGAGCAAGACTCTTAAAGTAGCCTTTGTTGGGCATGTCGAGACTAGTCTCTATGTGATTAACTTTTCGAAGCGACCCACTAAGACCGTGACATGCCTAATGGATAAAGTTGATGTGGGATGGCTTTGGCATCGCCTTTAGCCCATGTCAATATGAGATCTTTGCAAAGTCTTCTCAAGGGGGACCATGTCCGTGGACTAACAAATGTTAGTTTTGCCAAAGATCATGCCTGATGTGCTTGTATTGAAGGAAAGCTACATGAGAAGGCTCACCCTCCCACTACTATCATCTACTCAAAGAGGCCCTTAGAGCTCCTTCACTTGGATCTCTTTGGACCTCCATCCTTTGATAGTCTTGGGGGCAGAAAGTATTGCTTGGTGATTGTGGATGATTATTCAAGATACACTTGGGTGTACTTCTTCAAGAGGAAGAGTGAGACCCAACAAACCGTCATTGACTTTACAAATGAAGCTCAACGCCAACATAATGCAAAGATCTTGACGATAAGAAGTGACAACGGCATTGAGTTCAAGAACTACACCTTGGATGAGTTTCTTAGTGATGAGGGGATCAAGCATCAATATTTCGCACCTTACACCCCTCACCAAAATGGTGTAGCGGAGAGAAAGAAGCAGACATTGATGGATGCGGCAAGGACCATGATGGCGGAGTTCAAGTCTCCATACAATTTTTGGGCCGAATCCATCAACACCGCATGTCATGCATCCAATCATCTCTATCTCCGCAAAGGCTTGAACAAAACTCCATATGAGATACTCACCGGTAACAAGCCCAACCTCAAGTACTTTCCGGTGTTCGGGTGTAAGTGTTTCATTCTCAAGAAAGGTGTTCGTTTGTCTAAATTTGAGGCTAGAGCTCATGAGGGCATATTTGTTAGTTATGCTACAAACTCTCATGCGTACCGTGTCCTCAATAAGTCCATGGACTTATTGAGGAGACGTGTAACGTGGAGTTTGATGAGAATAACGGCTCCCAAGTGGAGCAAAGTGGTACTTATGATGTAGGTGATGAAATTCCTCCCCAAGCCATAAGAAGAATGGGTGTTGGTCTTATCCTAACCATTGAGGAACTCCTTGTGGCCGAACGAGAAGGACAATGTTCCACTCAAGTGGAACCATCACCAACCCAAGACCCACACGCTTTTGAAGAACAAAGTGAAGGCCCTCAACTAACTGAACAAGAGCAAGAGCAAGATCAACCTCAAGATGGTGTTGACCCACCAAGTGATGCCCAAGGTCAAGTTCTCACCTCCGAGCAAGTTCAAGATCAAGAGCATGCTCAAGATCAATAATAAGCTCAAGACGATGCTCAAGATGATTAAGTTATCGCTCCTCAACTCACTCCCGAGGAGGAATTGGAGCGTCGTGCTGCCAAGATTGCATCCAAGCTCACTACCAAGGGTTATCTCATGACAAATGTGCTTGGAAGCTTAAGAAAGGGGGTAAGCACTCGTAGAAAATTAGAAAACTATTGTGAACATCACGTGTTAGTTTCTTGTGTTGAACCCCAAAAGGTCTATGAGGTGCTCGAGGATCCGGATTGGCTAAATTCCATGCATGAAGAACTCAACAACTTCGAGCACAACAAGGTGTGGAGATTGGTGCCAAGGCCAATGGGGAACCATAATGTCATTGGAACAAAGTGGATATTCAAGAACAAGCAATGTGCTCATGGAATTATCGTCCGCAACAAGGCTCGTTTGGTAGCACAAGGCTACTCCCAAGTCGAGGGTATCGACTACAGTGAAACCTTTGCTAATCAATTCGTTTGTTGATAGCTTATGCCTCTCATCATAACTTCAAGTTGCAACAAATGGATGTGAAGAGTGCTTTTCTTAATGGTCCTATTAATGAGTTGGTGTATGTCAAACAACCCCCGGGGTTCGAGGTTCCCTATTTCCCCGATGATGTGTACCAACTCGATAAGGCACTATATGGCCTTAAACAAGCCCCACGTGCATGGTATGAGCACCTTACCGAGTTGTTGCAAGATTGTGGATTTGAAATTGGGAAAATTGACCCCACTCTTTTTACTAAGAAGGTCAAAGGGGAGTTGTTTGTATGCCAAACATATGTTGATGATATTATCTTTGGTTCCCCTAACAAAGATTTCAATGAGGAATTTGCCGCTCTCATGACCTCGGAGTTCAAGATGTCCATGATGGGAGAATTGAAGTTTGATAACCCACAAGTATAGGGGATCACAATAGTTTTCGAGGGTAGAGTATTCAACCCAAATTTATTGATTCGACACAAGGGGAGCCAAAGAATATTCTCAAGTATTATCAGCTGAGTTGTCAATTCAACCACACCTGGAAACTTAATATCTGCAGCAAAGTATTTAGTAGCTAAGTAATATGATAGTAGTGGTAACGGTAGCAAAAGGTAACGATGGCAAAAGTAATGTTTTTGGTATTTTGTATTGATTGTAACAATAGCAACGGAAAAGTAAATAAGCGAAGAACAATATATGGAAAGCTCGTAGGTAATGGATCAGTGATGGAGAATTACGCCGGATGCGGTTCATCATGTAACAGTCATAACCTATGGTGATAGAACTAGCTCCAATTCATCAATGTAATATAGGCATGTATTCCAAATATAGTCATACGTGCTTATGGAAAAGAACTTGCATGACATCTTTTGTCCTACCCTCCCGTGGCAGCGGGGTCCTTATGGAAACTAAGGGATATTAAGGCCTCCTTTTAATAGAGTACCAGAACAAAGCATTAACACATAGTGAATACATGAACTCCTCAAACTACGGTCATCACCGGTAAGTATCCCGGTTATTGTCACTTCGGGGTTAACGGATCATAACACATAATAGGTGACTATAGACTTGCAAGATAGGATCAAGAACTCTCATATATTGATGAAAACATAATAGGTTCAGATCTAAAATCATGGCACTCGGGCCCTAGTGACAAGCATTAAGCATAGCAAAGTCATAGCAAATTCATACTCTAAATATAGTGGATACTAGGGATCAAACCCTAACAAAACTAACTCAATTACATGATAGATCCCATCCAACCCATCACCGTCCAGCAAGCCTACGATGGAATTACTCATGCACGGCGGTGAGCATCATGAAAATGGTGATGGAGGATGGTTGATGATGACGATGGTGACGGATTCCCCTCTCCGGAGCCCCGAAGGGACTCCAGATCAGCCCTCCCGAGAGGTTTTAGGGCTTTGCGGCGGCTCCGTATCGTAAAACGCGATGATTCCTTCTCCTTTATTTTTTCCTCTCCGAAACCAAATATATAGAGTTGGAGTTGAGGTCGGAGGAGCTCTAGGGGGCCCACGAGGTAGGGGGCGCGCCCCCACCCTCGTGGATAGGTGGTGGGCCCCCTGGTCTTCATCTTTTGAAAGGATTTTTTATTATTTAAAAATAGACGTTCCATGAAGTTTCAGGTCATTCCAAGAAGTTTTGTTTCTGCACATAAATAAAACCATGGCAATTCTGCTGAAAGCAGCGTCAGTCCGGGTTAGTTCCATTCAAATCATGCAAGTTAGAGTCCAAAACAAGGGCAAAAATGTTTGGAAAAGTAGATACAACGGAGACGTATCAACTCCCCCAAGCTTAAACCTTGGCTTGTCCTCAAGCAATTTAGTTGATAAACTGAAAGTGATAAAGAAAAACTTTTACAAACTCTGTTTGCTCTTGTTGTTGTAAATATGTAGAGCCAGCATTCAAGTTTTCAGCAAAGATTATGACTAACCACATTCACAATAACGCTTAGGTCTCAAGTTTACTCATATCAATGGCATAATCAACTAGCGAGCAATAATGATAAATCTCGGATGACAACACTTTCTCAAAACAATCATAATATGATATAACAAGATGGTATCTCGCTAGCCCTTTCTGAGACTGCAAAACATAAATGTAGAGCACCTTTAAAGATCAAGGACTGACTAGACATTGTAATTCATGGTAAAAGAGATCCAGTCAAGTCATACTCATGTAAACTAACAGTAATGAATGCAAATGACAGCGGTGCTCTCCAGCTGGTGCTTTTTAATAAGAGGATGATGACTCAACATAAAAGTAAATAGATAGGCCCTTCGCAAAGGGAAGCAGGGATTTGTAGAGGTGCTAGAGCTCGGTTTTGAAATAGAGGTGAATAATATTTTGAGCAGTATACTTTCATTGTCAACATAACAACCAAGAGATGGCGATATCTTCCATGCTACACACATCATAAGCGGTTCCCAAACAGAATGGTAAAGTTTATACTCCCCCTCCACCAACAAGCATCAATCCATGGCTTGCTCAAAACAATGAGTGCCTCGAACTAACAAGAGTCCCAGGGGGAGTTTTGTTTGCAATTATTTGGATTTAGTTTGCATAAAGCATGGGACTGGGCATCCCATTGACCAGCCACTTTCTCGTGAGTGAGGAGCGGAGTCCACTCCTCTTGAGAATAACCCGCCTAACATGGAAGATACGGACAACCCTAGTTGATACATGATCTATTCGAGCATACAAAACAGGATATTTATTTGAAGGTTTAGAGTTTGGCACATACAAATTTACTTGGAACGGCAGGTAGATACCGTATATAGGTAGGTATGGTGGACTCATGTGGAATAACTTTGGGGTTTATGGAGTTGGATGCACAAGCAGTATTCTCGCTTAGTACAGGTGAAGGCTATCAAGAGACTGGGAAGCGACCAGCTAGAGAGCGATAACAGTCATGAACATGCATTAAAATTAATCAACATCGAATGCAAGCATGAGTAGGATATAATCCACCATGAACATAAATATCGTGAAGGCTATGTTGATTTTGTTTCAACTACATGCGTGAACATGTGCCAAGTCAAGTCACTTAAATCATTCAGAGGAGGATACCACCCTATCATACCACATCATAACCATTTTAATAGCATGTTGGCACACAAGGTAAACCATTATAACTCATAGCTAATCAAGCATGGCACAAGAAACTATGATCTCTAGTTGTCATTGCAAACATGTTTATTCATAATAGGCTGAATCAAGAACGATGAACTAATCATATTTACAAAAACAAAAGAGGTCGAGTTCATAGGAGCCTTTCTCATCTCAGTCAGTCCATCATATATCGTCATAATTGACTTTCACTTGCACGAGAAGACAAGGCAATAGTGCGTGTGCATTGGACTAAGCTGGAATCTGCAAGCATTCAATAAACAGGAGAAGACAAGGCAATATGGACTCTTGGTTAAATCAACAATTATGCATATAGGAGCCACTTCAACAATTTAATCATGGTCTTCTCCTATCGACCCCCAAAGAAAAAGAAAAGAAATAAAACTATTTACACGGGAAAGCTCCCAACAAGCAAAAGAAGAACATGAAATCTTTTTGGGTTTTCCTTTTTTAGTTACTACTACAAGCACGGAAAGTGAACTAATTAAAAGCTACAACTATTTTTTTGGGTCTTTCTTAAGGTCTATTAAACACACAAGAAGAAAGCATAAAAAGGAAATAAACTAGCATGGATGATACAATGAAAAAGTATGAGCACCGACATCTAGCAATGAGTGTGTGAACATAAATGTAATGTCGGTGAGAAATACGTACTCCCCCAAGCTTAGGCTTTTGGCCTAAGTTGGTCTATGGCTACGGCTGGCCAAGCGGATATCCATAATAATAGTTGGGGTCGTACTGAGATGCAGCGGCTATCGCCTCCTGAGCTGCAGCGTGGCGACGAGCGGCCTCAGCCCTCCTCTCGTACTCATGTGCCTCCTCTCTGGTAATAAAATATCTTCGTTTTGTCTGATAATCAAAGAAGGCAGGAGCAGGGAGAGTAATATGGACAACACGCCGTCTGTCAAAGATTAGTCGATACTGGAGAGGTGATTCACTCCTCTCAACATACTGGTGGTGAACCATAGCATTAAAATCTAAATAAGCAGGAGGCAACTCAATATCATCTTCACGTATGGCTATACCAAGAAAATTAGCTATGCGGGTTGCATAAATTCCACCAAAGAACTCCATTAAATCTATTAAGATGCAACCTACATGCAACAATGGGCCCAAATTATAAGATTTATCTCCTAACACAGCACTCCTAAGAATACTGAAGTCAGGAACACACATGTGACATGCCTCATCTTTACCATTAATGCATCTACCTATGAAGAGAGCAAAATAATGTATGTCAGGAAAGTGAATGCTCCCTATGGTAGCTTGTGTTATATCTCTAGATTCCCCCACAGTTATACTAGCAAGAAAATCTCTAAATTCGGATTTGCGAGGTTCCCTGACACTACCCCATTGTGGAAGTTTGCAAGAAGTTGTAAAATCCTCTAAGTCCATAGTGTAAGAATTTTCATAAAGATCAAACATGACAGTTGGAGAATTCGTGAAGATGGAAATTCAATCCTCCTCACAGAGGAACTAGTAAGATAGTGATATTGGCTGTACTTTTCTTCCTCGAAGCTCACAAGATCCGCGTTACACAAATATGCGTTAAATTCTTCCTTAATTCCCGCTCGATCGATAAAGTTCTCAGAAGGCCATTCAGAAGGACGCACTGGGGCGTCTCTTGGTGGTTCTTCATCAGCATCACGCATTACAAGCCTGGGTCCACCTTGGAACATTTTCCTAAGCATATTTCTTCCTCTGAAAAATTTCTGAAATTTTTAGTAACTTCAAAATAAAAGTGAACCAAACTCAATAATATTGGTAGCAACTACTCATACAAGTGTCTAGAGCCTTTATCATGCATCAAAACTACTTGGAACCATATAAATTTGACATGCAAGCTCAAGAACATGGTCACCTAGGCAGCACAAATTTGCAATGAATAAAGCACTAGAACAAAACTAATTGGACCAATGGAGGAGTCAGATACCAAGGAACAATCTCCTCAAGCAATTTTATGAGAGGTGCTTTGAGCAAGGAGATCGAAAATGGCAGCAAAACGAGCTTGGACTCGGGTTTGAGCTGGTTATTCGTGTCTGTGGGAGGAAGAAGGAGTGTGTGGGTGAAATGATAAATGGAGGAGGGCTACCGTGGGCCCATGAGGCAGGGGGCGCCCAGGGGGGTAGGGCGCGCCCCTGACCCTCGTGGCCAGGTGCCAGCTTCTCCTGATGTGTTCTTAGTGCCAAATATTCTCAAATATTCGAGAAAAAATCATATTTAAATTTCAGGGCATTTGGAGAAATTTTATTTTCGGGGTATTTTTATATTGCACGGGTAATTCAGATAACAGACAGAAAATACTATTTTTATTTTATTTAATATAAATAACAGAAAGTAAAAGGAGGGTACAGCAGGTTGTGCCTTCTAGTTTCATCCATCTCGTGCTCATCAAAAGGAAACCACTAACAAGGTTGATCAAGTCTTGTTAACGAACTCATTCCGAATAACATGGAACCGGAGAAATTTCGAATAACACTATGTTACCTCAACGGGGATATGCACATCCCCAATAATAAGAATATCATATTTCTTCTTGACAATAGGAAGAGGAAATTCAAAACCTCCAAATATAATCGATGGAATTTTTCCAGTAGAGTTGATACTATGAACTTGAGGTTGTTTCCTCGGAAAGTGTACCGTATGCTCATTACCATTAACATGAAAAGTGATATTGCCTTTAGTGCAATCAATAACAGCCCCTGTAGTATTCAAAAAGGGTCTTCCAAGAATAATAGACATACTATCGTCCTCGGGAATATCAAGAATAACAAAGTCCATTAAAATAGTAATGTTTGCAACTACAACAGGCACGTCCTCACAAATACCGACAGGTATAGCAGTTGATTTATTAGCCATTTGCAAAGATATTTCAGTAGGTGTCAACTTATTCAAATCAAGTCTACAATATAAAGAGATCGGCATAACACTAACACCGGCTCCAAGATCACATAAAGCACTTTTAACATAGTTTCTTTTAATAGAGCATGGTATAGTGGTACTCCTGGATCTCCAAGTTTCTTTGGTATTCCATCCTTAAAAGTATAATTAGCAAGCATGGTGGAAATTTCAGCTTCCGGTATCTTTCTTTTATTTGTAACAATATCTTTCATGTACTTAGCATAAGGGTTCATTTTAAGCATATCAGTTAATCGCATACGCAAAAAGATAGGTCTAATCATTTCAACAAAGTGCTCAAAATCCTCATCATCCTTTTTCTTGGATGGTTTGGGAGGAAAAGGCATGGGTTTCTGAACCCATGGTTCTCTTTCTTTACCATGTTTCCTAGCAACAAAGTCTTTTTTATCATAATGTTGATTCTTTGATTGTGGGTTATCAAGATCAACAGCAGGTTCAATTTCTATATCATTATCATTACTAGGTTGAGCATCATCATGAACATTATCATTAGTTTCAGGTTCATTACCAGATTGTGTTTCAGCATCAGAGATAGAAATATCATTTGGATTCCCAGGTGTTTCAGTGATAGGTTTACTAGAAGCATGCAAAGTCCTATCGTTTTTCTTTTTCTTCCTATTAGAAGGACTAGGTGCATCTACATTATTTCTCTGAAAATCTTGCTCAATTCTCTTAGGATGGCCTTCAGGATACAAAGGTTCCTGAGTCATTTTACTAACTCTAGTCATAACTCTAACATCATTATCATTATTCTTACTATTCAGTTCATTGAGCAAATCATTTTGAGCTTTAAGTACTTGTTCTACTTGAGTGGTAACCATAGAAGCATGTTTACTAATAAGTTTAAGTTCACCTTTAACATTAGCCATATAATCACCCAAGTGTTCAAGCATATTTGAATTGTATTTCAATTGTCTACCAAAATAAGCATTAAAGTCTTCTTGCTTAGCCATAAATTTATCAAACTCTTCTAAGCATGTGCTAGCAAACTTAGTAAATGGGATTTTAGCTTTATCATATCTATAGAGAGAATTTACCTTTACTACCCATGTCGGGTTATCAAGACCATGAGTTTCTTCAATAGGTAATGGATTAAGATCATATGTTTCTTCAACAGGCGGTAAATTAAGACCATGTATTTCTTCAGTAGGAGGTAAATTCTTAACATCTTGAGCTTTAATACCTTTTTCTTTCATAGATTTCTTTACCTCTTGCATATCTTCAGGACTGAGAAATAGAATACCTCTCTTCTTCAGAGTTGGTTCAGGAATAGGCTCAGGAAATGGCTCAGGAGGTGTCCAATTATTTTCAATTGTCAGCATATTATTCAATAGAATTTCAGCTTCATCCGGTGTTCTTTCCCTGAAAACAGAACCAGCACAACTATCCAGGTAATCTCTGGAGGTATCGGTTAGTCCATTATAAAAGATACCAAGTATTTCATTTTTCTTAAGAGAATGATCAAGCAAAGCATTAAGTAATTTGAGAAGCCTCCCCCAAGCTTGTGGGAGACTCTCTTCTTCAATTTGCACAAAATTATATACATCCCTCAAAGCAGCTTGTTTCTTATGAGCAGGGAAATATTTAGCAGAGAAGTAATAAATCATATCCTGGGGACTATGCACACAACCAGGTACAAGAGAATTAAACCATATCTTAGCATCACCATTTAATGAGAACGGAAATATTTTAAGGATATAAAAGTAACGAGTTCTCTCATCATTAGTGAACAGGGTAGCTATATCATTTAATTTAGTAAGATGTGCCACAACAATTTCAGATTCATAGCCATGAAAAGGATCAGATTCAACCAAAGTAATTATACCAGGATCAACAGAGAATTCATAATCCTTATCGGTAACACAGATAGGTGAGTAGAAAAAGCAGGGTCAGGTTTCATTCTAGCATTAAGAGATTGCTGCTTCCATTTAGCTAATAACCTCTTGAGTTCGTATCTATCTTTGCAAGCTAAAATAGCTAAAAAAAGCTTCTTTATCAAAAAACATAACCCTTAGGAATTGTCGGAGTAATTGGACACGGATACCCCGAAGACGGTGAGACAAGAATTCAAGACAACGGGGCTAGTAAAGCCCCTCAGTCCAACTACCTGGCCGGCGGCTGACTGCTGGCTGCTGACTGCTCCACCAGGCCGACTGCTGGCTGCGGACTGCTCCACCAGGCCGACTACTGGCTGCCAACTGCTCCACCAGGCCGACTGCTGGCTGCCGACTACTCCACCAGGCCGACTGCTGGCTGCCGACTGCTCCACCAGGCCGAGTGCTGGCTGCCGACTCCTCCGCCAGGCCGACTGCCCAAAGTCAACTGCAGCCTGACGAGACACCAACGGGACGACCATACCGCGACATCATCTACAGTGTACCATGTCCCCTGGGTACTGATTTATAAAGTACCCCAGGGGACAAGCACGACATGCACCATGCCACTAGCCATGCCTACATAGCTTGGCTTGTAAGCTACCCAAGGTAGCTTACAACCAAAGCCACTACCACCCATGCCAACTCCTATATATATAGGCACACATCCATCCATCAGGGGATGGACTCACTCACGCACACACACAAGCAAGCTAGCTAGAAAGAGAGCTAGCTAGCAAGCCATCCACACACACGCATGAGCATACACATGCTCACGGCCATGAGCCATGAGCATGGCCGGCCACTAGAGCATGCCACATACACACATATATGAAACCAGATGCCTGTGGCACTGCTTTCAGATATAGCTCCAGGAGCACTCTGTACCAGATATACCAGATATACTCAGACATGCAGGAGTAGGGGTGTTATCTCTCCGGAGAGCCCCGAACCTGGGTAAACTAGCGCGTGCTACTCGCATACCCGTCCCTGGATATTCCGGCAGCAGTCTTGCCCTCACACGAAGCCACCTTGTGGCATATGTCGTCTTGCACTCCCCATGAGAATACCACGACATTTGGCGCCCACCGTGGGGCGGTACTATGCTACCGCGCTGCTGCTGGTTTCGCTGTCCGGGCAGGACCCTTTTTTCTTCCTCGCCTCGGCCGCGGCGTCATCCCGTCTCTCTGGTAGCGCTCGGGGGCTCGACATCGACCAGCCCCCAGAGCGGCCGCGAGGGGTGGCGCGTCCTCGCCGTCGGCCTCTTCGTCATCACCACCGCAACGCTGGCCGTCCGTCCGTGTGTGCCGCGCCGGGCCTCGTTTCGGTCGGCCATGACCATCCACGCGCCGCTCACATATGCTCCCCTTCGCGTTGTGCCTTGCTCCGGCCGAAGCACGCATTTTCCACTCCATATCTCATCTATGCAACCAAGCTTGCTAGCTGCTAAGTCAAACAATAGTCAAATAGTCAAACCATTGGCCATACACTCTGCATATACATTAGCCGTACATCGGCTAGATAATCCGTATGTTTGCCCGCCTCTGCTATGTGCGTGCTCGCCGGCCTCGCACCCGCGCTGCCACGGCCGCGTCTCGCTAGCTCTGCCCGCTGCAACATGCGGCTGCTCCCCCGAGCACCTCCTGCAACCGAGTCCTCCCGCCGCGTCGTGCCGACCCCGCCTCGCCACTGGACTCGCGCACGACCGCCTTCACCTCAGCCCGCTTCTGCTGCGCGTCATCCAGCGCTCCCCGCGGTGCTTCGTCCCCTGCGTAGGCCACCAGCTCGCCCCGGCTCCAGCGCCCAGCCAGCTTCGGTCGTCCTCGCGCCCGTCTGCGGCCGGCCTCGTGTGCCCGTGTCTTCCTCCGCCAGGCCGGCCTCGGCCGTGTCCGGCCTCGCGCGGCCTCGCGCGCCTCACCTCTCCTTCGCTCAAGCCAGCGGCTGCGCCCCCGTGCACACCAGCTCTGTGCCTCCGCGACCATCGGCCCGCTGCCGGCTGCTCCTCATGCCCGGCTACCACCTTCCCGCAGCCGGCTTCCCGCAACTCCGCCATCGCCCCACGCTCGGTCTCCGCACCCGGTGGCTTGGCGGGCCGCCTCGCGCCACGCCGGCTGCTGCCTCGGATGCCTGCTCCGCCACTACCCCGGGCCAACTTGGCGCCCGCGCTGCCCCTGGCCGGCTGCCGGCTAGCCGCTCCTCTGATCCGCCCCACCAGCTGGCCGGGTCGCCACTGCCGCCTCTGCGTGCCGGCTCCGCCTTGCCGCGCTGGCGGGGTCACCGCTGCCGCCTCCCGCGCGCCGGCTCCGCCTTGCCGCGCTGGCCGGATCACCGCTGCCGCCTCCCGCGCGCCGGCTCCGCCTTGCCGCGCTGGCCGGGTCGCCATTGCCTCCTCCCGTGCACCAGCTCTGCCTTGCCGCGTTGGCCGGGTCACCGCTGCCGCCTCCCGTGCGCCAGCTCCACCTTGCCACGCTGGCCGGGTCGCCGCTGGCGCCTCCCGTGCGCCGGCTCAGCCTGACCACTCCTCCGTCCACCAGCCCATGTGCGCCGGCTCCCGCTGCTCAGCACCCGCGGCCGGCTGTTCGTGCAAAAAAAGAGTCGTTTGGTCACTATGGCCGGCTGCTCGTGCAAAAGAGATGAGTCTGGCTACCCACAGCCGGCTAGAAAAGTCCGCGGCCGGGTGGTAGTAATAAAAATAAGAAAGAAAGAGAGAGGCCGGTTAGAAAAATATTGCCGGCTGCCTACCCGGCTGGAAAGAAAGAAGAAGTGTCCGTTCGGCTATATGGGCAGACAAAAAAGAAAGAGAAGAGAGGATCTGACTGCGCAGACTGTAGTCCAGCTGACTGCTCTAGTCGACCGCCCGCGTCGCTGCCTGGCCGACCGACGAGCCGGTCCGGCTACGCATAGCCGACTGAACAAGCAAAAGAAGAAGAAAAAGTAGTTGCCAGGAGATCCGGCCCGACAGCTCAGCAGTCGGCCCAGATCTCGGGGGCTACACCCAGCGAGTGCGCTGACGCGCCCCCGCGAAGAAGACAAAGTAGTTGCTAGGAGATCCGGCCCGACCGCTCAGCAGTCGGCCCAGATCTCGGGGGCTACACCCAGTGGGTGCGCTGACGCGCCCCCGCAAAGAAGAAGACGGAATAGTCGCCGGGAGATCCGGCCCGACTGCTCAGCAGTCAGCCCGAATCTCTGGGGCTATACCCAGTGGGTGCGCTGGCGCGCCCCCACGGAAGATTGCAAATAAGAGAAGAGTTTTGTCTGGCTCCGAGCAGCCGGCAAAATAGAAAAAGAAAAAAAAGGTGCTGCAAGACACCTCGCTGCCTGGCCGGTCGAGCCTGACCGTCCGGGACCCCTTCGAGCACCCGGAGGCTCGAAGGCTACACCCAGCGGGTGTGCCAGCGCGCTCAGCAAGCATTGAGCCACGTCGGCTGTCTTTGGCAAACTCTTCCTCGGCTACACAACAAACGAATGTGAGCTCCTCACCCGCATATTTTTTGCACCACGCGATCACGGATAACCCCGAGCGATGCTCGAGGGCTGTCTTCGCATTTTATTACAGTTGCATCACTGTTCGCCCCGGCGCTAGCCAGAGTTGGCTCGAGGGCTGGCCGCTTGGCCTGAGACGTTAGTTCCCGCAGACGGCTTAGTACCGTGCGCGGTACCAAAGGCCCACTCTTAGTCACAGACCGCAGAGCGGCTGTCCGGCTAGCAAGAGTGAACGCTGGAGGCCACCCACGCGAAAAACGTCCGGGAAGAAAAACAGTTCGGGCAACCCAGTCGTTTCCTTTACAAGTATCTACTCGGTTGAATCTGCTCCCAGACTCTGAGTACTGTACACTCCACTTCGCGGCCCACTCTCAGCCACAGACCGCAGAGCGGCTGTCCGGCAAGCAAGAGCACAAGCCAAGAAGTGGAGGGACAACAAAAATGATTAAGGGGGCTCGGACGAAACCAAGTCGGCACCCTCCGCATAAAACTTGCAATGCTAAAAGCAAACATTTGATATATCTGTGTGGACTAACTTTGTCTTTTTCATGATCATTTCCATGAACACTCGCCAAAAAACCTCCGCCCAACTTTGCCAAGTTGCCCGGAGGCTTGGGGGCTACTGTCAGAGTAATTGGACACGGATACCCCGAAGACGGCGAGACAAGAATTCAAGACATCGGGGCTAGTAAAGCCCCTCAGTCCAACTACCTGGCCGGCGGCTGACTGCTGGCTGCTGACTGCTCCACCAGGCCGACTGCTGGCTGCCGACTGCTGGATGCCGACTACTGGCTGCCGACTGCTCCACCAGGCCGACTGCTGGCTATCGACTGCTCCACCAGGCCGACTGCTGGCTACCGACTGCTCCACCAGGCCGACTGCTGGCTGCCGACTGCTCCACCAGGCCGACTTCTGGCTGCCGACTGCTCCACCAGGCCGACTGCTGGTTGTCGACTCCTCCGCCAGGACGACTGCCCGAAGTCAACTACAGCCTGACGAGACACCGACTGGACGACCATACCGCGACGTCATCTACAGTGTACCGTGTCCCCTGGGTACTGATTTATAAAGTACCCCTGGGGACAAGCACGACATGCACCATGCCACTAGCCATGCCTACATAGCTTGGCTTGTAAGCTACCCAAGGTAGCTTAGAACCAAAGCCACTACCACCCATGCCAACTCCTATATATATAGGCACACATCCATCCATCAGGGGATGGACTCACTCACGCGCACACACAAGCAAGCTAGCTAGCAAGAGAGCTAGCTAGCAAGCCATCCACACGTAGGCATGAGCATACACATGCTCACGGCCATGAGCCATGAGCATGGTCAGCCACTAGAGCATGCCACATACACGCATATATGAAACCAGATGCCTGTGGCACTGCTTTCAGATACAGCTCCAGGAGCACTCTGTACCAGATATACCAGATATACTCAGACATGCAGGAGTAGGGGTTTTATCTCTCCGGAGAGCCCCAAACCTGGGTAAACTAGCGCGTGCTACTTGCATACCCGTCCCTGGATATTCCGGCAGCAGTCTTGCCCTCACATGAAGCCACCTTGTGGCATATGTCATCTTGCACCCCCCGTGAGAATACCACGACAGGAATAACGGGAAAGTCTTCATCATCACTTTCATCAGTATTATCAGATTCAATATTTTCACTCTCTCTAATCCTAGCAAGTTGTTCATCAAGAAATTCACCAAGTGGCACAGTAGTATCAAGCATAGAAGTAGTTTCATCATAAGTATCATGCATAGCAGAAGTGGCATCATCAATAACATGTGACATATCAGAACGAATAGCAGAAGCAGGTTTAGGTGTCGCAAGCATACTCAAAACAGAAGGTGAATCAAGTGAATAGCTAGATGGCAGTTCCTTACCTCCCCTCGTAGTTGAGCGATAAATCTTGGTTTTTGGATCTCTCAAGTTCTTCATAATGATAAGCAGATATAAATCCCAAGTGACTCAAAGAATAGAGATATGCTCCCCGGCAACGACGCCCGAAAATAGTCTTCATAACCCACAAGTATAGGGGATCGCAACAGTTTTCGAGGGTAGAGTATTCAACCCAAATTTATTGATTCGACACAAGGGGAGCCAAAGAATATTCTCAAGTATTAGCAGCTGAGTTTTCAATTCAACCACACCTGGAAACTGTTGGAAATATGCCCTAGAGGCAATAATAAATTGGTTACTATTATATTTCCTTGTTCATGATAATCGTTTATTATCCATGCTAGAATTGTATTGATAGGAAACTCAGATACATGTGTGGATACATAGACAACACCATGTCCCTAGTAAGCCTCTAGTTGACTAGCTCGTTGATCAATAGATGGTTACGGTTTCTTGACCATGGACATTGGATGTCGTTGATAACGGGATCACATCATTAAGAGAATGATGTGATGGACAAGACCCAATCCTAAGCCTAGCACAAGATCATGTAGTTCGTATGCTAAAGCTTTTCTAATGTCAAGTATCATTCCTTAGACCATGAGATTGTGCAACTCCCGTATACCGTAGGAGTGCTTTGGGTGTGCCAAACGTCACAACGTAACTGGGTGGCTATAAAGGTACACTACAGGTATCTCCGAAAGTGTCCGTTGGGTTGGCACGAATCGAGACTGGGATTTGTCACTCCGTGTAAACGGAGAGGTATCTCTGGGCCCACTCGGTAGGACATCATCATAATGTGCACAATGTGATCAAGGAGTTGATCACGGGATGATGTGTTACGGAACGAGTAAAGAGACTTGCCAGTAACGAGATTGAACAAGGTATCGGGATACCGACGATCGAATCTCGGGCAAGTATCGTACCGCTAGACAAAGGGAATTGTATACGGGATTCATTAAGTCCTTGACATCGTGGTTCATCCGATGAGATCATCGTGGAGCATGTGGGAGCCAACATGGGTATCCAGATCTCGTTGTTGGTTATTGACCGGAGAGGTGTCTCGGTCATGTCTGCATGTTTCCCGAACCCGTAGGGTCTACACACTTAAGGTTCAATGATGCTAGGGTTATAGGGAAAGTATGTACGCGGTTACCGAATGTTGTTTGGAGTCTCGGATGAGATCCCGGACGTCACAAGGAGTTCCGGAATGGTCCTGAGGTGAAGATTGATATATAGGAAGTATGGTTTTGGCCACCGGAAGTGTTCCGGGCATCACCGGT
Organism: Triticum dicoccoides; assembly: GCF_002162155.2. Taxonomy (NCBI): domain Eukaryota; kingdom Viridiplantae; phylum Streptophyta; class Magnoliopsida; order Poales; family Poaceae; genus Triticum; species Triticum dicoccoides. The sequence goes on along the minus strand of NC_041390.1, from coordinate 71,068,085 downwards.
AGTGTACCGGGACCCCTGGAGGGGTCCAGGGGTCCACCAGGTGGGGCCACCAGCCCCGGAGGCCTACATGGGCCAATAGTGGGAAGGGACCAGCCCCTAGGTGGGCTGGGGCGCCTCCCACCAAGGCCCAAGGTGCCTCCAAGAGGGGAAGGGGGCAAACCCTAGGCTCAGATGGGCCTAAGGCCCACCTAGTGGTGCGCCCCTGTCGGGGATATACCCCGTGGTGTAAACCGGCCGGAAGTTAACCCGACCGGACTTGGCGGTTTATCTAAATACCTCGCGGACACTTGGTGAGTTACTGGCGACCCGCCCTGACCTGGCGGTTTACAAGCAACCCACCTGGTCATTATGACTCACTGGTGATCCGCCGTGCGGGATCGATGGATAACAAGGCCCAAAGCCCAGAAGGCCGGTTCACGTTTAACGGTGGGCTGGTTTAAGAGGAAAGGCAAGAGGAACATTATCTTACAAGGAGCTAAGACCTGGACTTGTATCCGGTTTGTATTAGAGATAGACTAGTCCTAATCCTAATAGGACTCCACATGTAAACCGCCCCTTCAACATATATAAGGAGGGGCAGGGCTCCCCAAAAGGGGGAAGAGGGACAAGATTCACAAGTTCCACAAGTTGGACAAGTTAGGTTTAGACAATAGCTCTCGAGATAGAGCACACTTGTAACCGTGATCATCATCATCAATATCAATGAAGCAGGATGTAGGCTTTTACCTCCATAGTGAGGGGCTGAACCTGGGTAAAACATCGCATCTCTCGTCCCGCTCAACCCCTCTCAAGCTACCACATAGATGTGTTGGCCTCGCGACTAAGTCCTGACACTAAGGACATCTGCCGTGACGTTTCCATGACAGCCCCCCTCTCTTCCCCCTTGGCCGCCCCCTAGATGGGATCTAGGGCTGGCCGCCACCCCTAGGGAGGGAACCCTAGGTGGGGGTGCAGCCCCTCCCCTCCCCCTATATATACTTGAGGTTTGGGGCTGCCCAACACATGTGATTTGCTCTCCCTGTTGGCGCAGCCCTACCCCTCTCCCTCCTCGTCTCTCGTAGTGCTTGGCGAAGCCCTGCTGGAGTCCCGCGCTCCTCCACCACCACCACGCCATCGTGCTGCTGTTGGATGGAGTCTTCCCCAACCTCTCCTTCTCCCCTTGCTGGATCAAGGCGTAGGAGACGTCACCGGGCTGTACGTGTGTTGAACACGGAGGTGCCGTCCGTTCGGCACTAGGATCATCGGTGATTTGGATCACGACGAGTACTACTCCATCAACCCCGTTCACTTGAATGCTTCCGCTTAGCGATCTACAAGGGTATGTAGATGCACTCTCCTTCCCCTCATTGCTATATTACTCCATAGATTGATCTTGGTGATGCGTAGAAAATTTTGAATTTCTGCTACGTTCCCCAACAGTGGCATCATGAGCTAGGTCTATGCATAGTTACTATGCACGAGTAGAACACAAAGTCGTTGTGGGCGTCGATATTGTCAATTATCTTGCCGTTACTAGTCTTATCTTGATTCGACGGCATCGTGGGATGAAGCGGCCCGGACCAACCTTACACGTACGCTTACGTGAGACCGGTTCCACCGACTGACATGCACTAGTTGCATAAGGTGGCTGGCGGGTGTCTGTCTCTCCCACTTTAGTCGGATCGGATTCGATGAACAGGGTCCTTATGAAGGGTAAATAGAAATTGGCAATTCATGTTGTGGTTTTGGCGTAGGTAAGAAACGTTCTTGCTAGAAACCTATAGCAGCCAGGTAAAAACTTGCAACAACAATTAGAGGACGTCTAACTTGTTTTTGCAGCAAGTGTTTTGTGATGTGATATGGCCAAAGGATCTGATGAATGATATATATGTGATGTATGAGATCATGTTCTTGTAATAGGAATCATGACTTGCATGTCGATGAGTATGACAACCGGCAGGAGCCATAGGAGTTGTCTTTATTTTTTGTATGACCTGCGTGTCATTGAGAAACGCCATGTAAATTACTTTACTTTATTGCTAAACGTGTTAGCCATAGTAGTAGAAGTAATAGTTGGCGAGCAACTTCATGGAGACACGATGATGGAGATCATGATGATGGAGATCATGGTGTCATGCCGGTGACAAGATGATCATGGAGCCCCAAGGTGGAGTTCAAAGGAGCTATATGATATTGGCCATATCATGTCACTATTATTTGATTGCATGTGATGTTTATCATGTTTTTGCATCTTGTTTACTTAGAACGATGGTAGTAAAGAAGATGATCCCTCATAATAATTTCAAGAAAGTGTTCCCCCTAACTGTGCACCGTTGCGACAGTTCGTTGTTTCGAAGCACCACGTGATGATCGGGTGTGATAGATTCCAACGTTCACATACAATGGGTGTAAGACAGATTTACACATGCAAACACTTAGGTTGACTTGACGAGCCTAGCATGTACAGACATGGCCTCGGAACACAGAAGACCGAAAGGTCGAACATGAGTCGTATAGAAGATACGATCAACATGAAGATGTTCATCGATGTTGACTAGTCCGTCTCACGTGATGATCGGACACGGCCTAGTTGACTCGGATCATGTAATCACTTAGATGACTAGAGGGATGTCTATCTGAGTGGGAGTTCATAAGATGAACTTAATTATCCTGAACATAGTCATAAGGTCTTCGCAAATTATGTCGTGGCTCGCGCTTCAGTTCTACTGTTTAGATATGTTCCTGGAGAAAATTTAGTTGAAAGTTGATAGTAGCAATTATGCGGAATAGGTCCGTAAACTGAGGATTGTCCTCATTGCTTCATAGAAGGCTTGTGTCCTTAATGCATCGCTCAGTGTGCTGAACCTTGAACGTCGTCTGTGGATGTTGCAAACATCTGACATACACATTTTGATAACTACGTGATAGTTCAGTTAAACAGTTTAGAGTTGAGGCACCGAAGACGTTTTGAAACGTCGCGAAACATATGAGATGTTTCGAGGGCTGAAATTGGGATTTCAGGCTCGTGCCCACGTTAAGAGGTATAAGACCTCCAACGATTTTCTTAGCCTGCAAACTAAGGGAGAAAAGCTCAATTGTTGAGCTTGTGCTCAGATTGTCTGAGTACAACAATCATTTGAATCGAGTGGGAGTTGATCTTCCAGATGAGATATTGATGTTTCTCCGAACTCATTACCACCAAGCTGCTAGAGCTTCGTGATGAACTATAATATATCAGGGACATATATGATGATCCTTGAGATATTCGCGATGTTTGACACCACAAAAGTAGAAGTCAAGAAGAAGCATCAATTGTTGATGGTTGGTGAAACCACTAGTTTCAAGAAGGGCAAGGGCAAGAAGGGATACTTCATGAAACGGAAAATCAGCTGCTGCTCTAGTGAAGAAACCCAAGGTTGAACCCAAACCCGAGACTAAGTGCTTTTGTAATAAGGGGAACAACCACTGGAGCAGAATTACCCTAGATACTTGGTAGATGAGAAGGCTGGCAAGGTCGATAGAAGTATATTGGATATACATTGTGTTAATGTGTACTTTACTAGTACTCCTAGTAGCACCATGGTATTAGATACCGGTTCGGTTGCTAAATGTTAGTAAACTCGAAATAAAAGGCTGCGGAGTAAACGGAGACTAGCTAAAGGTGAGCTGGCAATATGTGTTTGAAGTTTTTCCAAGCTTGATGTGATCAAGCATCGCACGCTCCCTCTACCATCGAGATTGGTGTTTGCTTTGAGCATAGACATGATTGGATTATGTCTATCGCAATACGGTTATTCATTTAAGGAGAATAATGGTTATTCTGTTTATTTGAATAATACCTTCAGTGGTCTTGCACCTAAAATGAATGGTTTATTGAATCTCGATCGTGGTGATACACATGTTCATGTCAAAAGATATAAGATAGTAATGATAGTACCACCTACTTGTGGCACTGCCACGTAAGTCATATCGGTATAAAACGCATGAAGAAGCTCCATGTTGATGGATCTTTGGGCTCACTCGTTTTGAAAAGTTTGAGACATGCGAACCATGTCTATTGGTGTATATGCATGAAGAAACTCCATGCAAATGGACCGTTTGGACTGACTTGATTTTGAATCACTTGATACATGCAAATCATACCACATGGGCAAGATGACTGAAAGCCTCATTTTCAGTAAAATGGAACTAGAAAGCAACTTGTTGGAAGTAATACATTTTGATGTGTGCAGTCCAATGAGTGCTGAGGCGTGTAGTGGATATCGTTATGTTCTTACTTCACAGATGATTTGAGTAGATGTTGAGTATATTTACTTGATGAATCACGAGTCTGAATTATTGAAAGGTTCAAGTAATTTCAGGGTGAAGTTGAAAGATCGTCGTGACAAGAGGATAAAATATCTATGATATCATCATAGAGATGAATATCTGAATTACGAGTTTGGCACAGAATTAAGACATTGTGGAAATTGTTTCACAACTAATACAGCCTGAAACACCATAGTATGATGGTGTGTCCGAACATCATAACTGCACCCTATTGGATATGATGCATACCATGATGTCTCTTATCGAATTACCATGATAGTTTATGGGTTACGCATTAGAGACAACCACATTCACTTTAAATAGGGCACCACGTAATTCTGATGAGATGACACCATATTAACTATGGTTTAGAGAAACCTAAGCTGTCATTTGTTAAAAGGTTTGGGGCTGCGACGCTTATGTGAAAAGTTTCAGGCTGACAAGCTCGAACCCAAAGCGGATAAATGCATCTTCATAGGACACCCAAAACAGTTGGGTGTACCTCCTGTCTCAGATCCGAAAGCAATAAGGGATTGTTTCTAGAATCAGGTCCTTTCCCGAGGAAAAGTTTCTCTCAAAAGAATTGAGTGGGAGGATGGTGGAGACTTGATGAGGTTATTAAACCGTCTCTTCAACTAGTGTGTGACAGGGCACAGGAAGTTGTTCCTGCGGCACCTACACCAATTGAAGTGGAAGCTTATGATAGTGATCATGAAACTTCAGATCAAGTCACTACCAAACCTCGTGGGATGACAAGGATGCGTACTACTTCAGAATGGTACGTAATCCTGTCTTGGAAGTCATGTTGCTAGACAACAATGAACCTACGAGCTATGGAGAAGCGATGGTGGGCCTAGATTCCAAAATGGCTCGAGGCCATATAATCCGAGAGAGGATCCATATATGAAAACAAAGTGTAGACTTTAGAAGAACTACTTGATGGTCGTAAGGCTGTTAGGTACATATGGATTTTAAAAGGAAGACGGACAATGATGGTAAGTATCACCATTAAGAAAGCTCGACTTGTCGTTAAGATGTTTTCCGACAAGTTCAAGGAGTTGACTACGATGAGACTTTCTCACTCCTAGCGATGCTAAGAGTCTATTGGAATTATATTAGCGATTACTGCATTATTTATGAAATCTTGCAGATAGGATGTCAAAACATTGTTTCCTCGACGATTTTCTTGAGGAAAGGTTGTATGTGATACAACTGGAAGGTTTTGTCAATCCTAAAAGATGCTAACAAGTATGCAAAGCTCCGGCAATCCTTCTAAGGACTGGAGTAAGCATCTTGGAGATGGAATGTATGCTTTGATGAGATGATCAAAGTTTTTGGGTGTATACAATGTTTATGAGAAACTTGTATTTCCAAAGAAATGAGTGGGAGCACTATAGAATTTATGATGAGTATATGTTGTTGACATATTGTTGATCAGAAATGACGTAGAATTTCTGGAAAGCATATAGGGTTATTTGGAAAGTGTTTTTCAATGGAAAGCCTGGATTAAGCTACTTGAACATTGAGCATCAAGATCTATAAGGATAGATCAAAACACTTAATGGTACTTTCAAATGAGCACATACCTTGACATGATCTTGAAGGTGTTCAAGATGGATCAGTCAAAGAAGGAGTTCTTGCCTGAGTTGTAAGGTATGAAGTTAAGACTTAAAGCTCGACCACGGCAGAAGAAAGAGGAAGGACGAAGGTCGTCCCCTATGCTTTTGTCGTAGGCTTCATACGGTATGCCATGCTGAGTACCACACCTGATGTGTGCCTTGCCACATATTTTGCAAGAGGGTACAAAGGTGATCTAGGAGTAGATCACCAGATAGCGGTCTAAATTATCCTTAGAGGAATAAGGATATGTTTCTTGGTTATGGAGGTGATAAAGAGTTCAACGTAAAGAGTTACGTCGATGCAAGCTTAACACCTATCCGGATAGCTCTGGGTAGAGATACCGGATACGTATAATGGAGCAACAATTTAGAATAGCTCCAAGTAGAACAGTTATTTGAAATGGCTCCAAATGTACCGTAGTAGTTGCATCTACAAGATGACATAGAAATTTGCGAAGTACATACGGATCTGAATGCTGCAGACCCGTTGACTGAAACCTCTCTCACAAGCATAACATGATCAAACCCAGAACTCTTTGGGTGTTAGTCACATGGGGATGTGACCTTGAGTGTTAATCACATATCGATGTGAACTGGATTATTGACTCTAGTGCAAGCGGGAGACTGTTGGAAATATGCCCTAGAGGCAATAATAAATTGGTTGTTATTATATTTCCTTGTTCATGATAATCGTTTATTATCCATGCTAGAATTGTATTGATAGGAAACTCAGATACATGTGTGGATACATAGACAACACCATGTCCCTAGTAAGCCTCTAGTTGACTAGCTCATTGATCAATAGATGGTTACGGTTTCCTAACCATGGACATTGGATGTCGTTGATAACGGGATCACATCATTAGGAGAATGATGTGATGGACAAGACCCAATCCTAAGCCTAGAACAAGATCATGTAGTTCGTATGCTAAAGCTTTTCTAATGTCAAGTATCATTCCTTAGACCATGAGATTGTGCAACTCCCGGATACCGTAGGAGTGCTTTGGGTGTGCCAAACGTCACAAGTAACTGGGTGGCTATAAAGGTACACTACAGGTATCTCCGAAAGTGTCTGTTGGGTTGGCACGAATCGAGACTGGGATTTTTCACTCTGTTTAAACGGAGAGGTATCTCTGGGCCCACTCGGTAGGACATCATCATGATGTGCACAATGTGATGAAGGAGTTGATCATGAGATGATGTGTTACGGAACGAGAAAAGAGACTTGCCGGTAACGAGATTGAACAAGCTATCGGGATACCGACGATCGAATCTCGGGCAAGTATCGTACCGCTAGACAAAGGGAATTGTATACGGGATTCATTAAGTCCTTGACATCGTGGTTCATCCGATGAGATCATCGTGGAGCATGTGGGAGCCAACATGGGTATCCAGATGCCACTGTTGGTTATTGACCGGAGAGGTGTCTTGCTCATGTCTGCATGTTTCCCGAACCCGTAGGGTCTACACACTTAAGGTTCGATGACGCTAGGGTTATAGGGAAAGTATGTACGCGGTTACCGAATGTTGTTCGGAGTCCCGGATGAGATCTCGGACGTCACAAGGAGTTCCGTAATGGTCCAGAGGTAAGGATTGATATATAGGAAGTATGGTTTTGGCCACCGGAAGTGTTCCGGCATCACCGGTAGTGTACCGGGACCACCGAAGGGGTCCGGGGGTCCACCAGGTGGGGCCACCAGCCCCGGAGGCCTACATGGGCCAATAGTGGGAAGGGACCAGCCCCTGGGTGGGTTGGGGCGCCTCCCACCAAGGCCCAAGGCGCCTCCAAGAGTGGAAGGGGGCAAACCTTAGGCTCAGATGGGCCTAAGGCCCACCTAGTGGTGCGCCCCCCTCTTTTCCCCCTTGGCTGCCCCCTAGATGGGATCTAGGGCTGGCCGCCACCCCTAGGGAGGGAACCCTAGGTGGGGGCGCAGCCCCTCCCCTCCCCCTATATATACTTGAGGTTTGGGGCTGCCCAACACATGTGATTTGCTCTCCCTGTTGGCGCAGCCCTACCCCTCTCCCTCCTCGTCTCTCGTAGTGCTTGGCGAAGCCCTGCTGGAGTCCCGCGCTCCTCCACCACCACCACGCCGTCGTGCTGCTGCTGGATGGAGTCTTCCCCAACCTCTCCTTCTCCCCTTGCTGGATCAAGGCATAGGAGACGTCACCGGGTTGTATGTGTGTTGAACACGGAGGTGCCGTCCGTTCGGCACTAGGATCATCGGTGATTTGGATCATGACAAGTACGACTCCATCAACCCCGTTCACTTGAATGCTTCCGCTTAGCGATCTACAAGGGTATGTAGATGCACTCTCCTTACCCTCGTTGCTAGATTACTCCATAGATTGATCTTGGTGATGCGTAGAAAGATTTGAATTTCTGCTACATTCCCCAACAGAAACTTAATATCTGCAGCAAAGTATTTAGTAGGAAAGTAATATGATAGTAGTGGTAATGGTAGCAAAAGGTAACTATAGCGAAAGTAATGTTTTGGTATTTTTTAGTGATTGTAACAATAGCAACGGAAAAGTAAATAAGCGAAGAACAATATATGGAAAGCTCGTAGGCAATGGATCAGTGATGGAGAATTACGCCGGATGCGGTTCATCATGTAACAGTCATAACCTAGGGTGACACAGAACTATCTCCAATTCATCAATGTAATGTAGGCATCTATTCCGAATATAGTCATACGTGCTTATGGAAAAGAACTTGCATGACATCTTTTGTCCTACCCTCCCGTGGTAGCGGGGTCCTTGCGGAAACTAAGGGATATTAAGGCCTCCTTTTAATAGAGTACCAGAACAAAGCATTAACACATAGTGAATACATGAACTCCTCAAACTATGGTCATCACCAGTAAGTATCCCGATTATTGTCACTTCGGGGTTAACGGATCATAACACATAATAGGTGACTATAGACTTGCAAGATAGGATCAAGAACTCTCATATATTGATGAAAACATAATAGGTTCAGATCTGAAATCATGGCACTCGGGCCCTAGTGACAAGCATTAATCATAGCAAAGTCATAGCAACATCAATCTCAGAACATAGTGGATACTAGGGATCAAACCCTAACAAAACTAACTCGATTACATGATAGATCCCATCCAACCCATCACCGTCCAGCAAGCCTACGATGGAATTACTCATGCACGGCGGTGAGCATCATGAAATTGGTGATGGATGATGGTTGATGATGACGATGGTGACGGATTCCCCTCTCCGGAGCCCCGAACGGACTCCAGATCAGCCCTCCCGAGAGGTTTTAGGGCTTGGCGGCGGCTCTGTATCATAAAATGCGATGATTCCTTCTCCTTTATTTTTTCCTCTCCGAAACCAAATATATAGAGTTGGAGTTGAGGTCGGAGGAGCTCGAGGGGGCCCACGAGGTAGGGGCGCGCCCCCACCCTCGTGGACAGGTGGTGGCTCCCCTGGTCTTCATCTTTTGCAAGGATTTTTTATTATTTCCAAATAGACATTCCGTGAAGTTTCAGGTCATTCCGAGAACTTTTGTTTCTGCACATAAATAACACCATGGCAATTTTGCTGAAAGCAGCGTCAGTCCGGGTTAGTTCCATTCAAATCATGCAAATTAGAGTCCAAAACAAGGGCAAAAGTGTTTGTAAAAGTAGATACGATGGAGACGTATCAAAGTTCTTTCTCGGGTTCGAAATCAAGCAAAGAAGAGAAGGAACCTTCATAAACCAAGCCAAATATACTCAAGACATGCTCAAGAGATTCAAGCTAAGTGATGTCAAGCGGGCTTCCACTCCAATGCTCGTCAGATGCCAACTTGACATACATCCCAATGGTAAAACGGTGGATCGAAAGGTATATCGCTCCATGATTGGCTCCTTGCTTTACCTTTGTGCATCTAGACCGGATATTATGTTGAGTGTGGGAATTTGTGCATGGTTTCAAGCCGCACCTAAGGAAAGTCACTTTGTGGCGGTCAAGCAAATCATTCGATATTTGGCTCATACCCCAAACTTTGGATTATGGTACCCAAGAGGAGAAAACTTCAACCTTGTGGGCTTTTCGGACTCGGATTGGGCGGGAGACAAAGTGGATAGGAAGTCAATTTCTGGAGGGTGCCAATTTCTTGGTTGCTCTTTGGCGAGTTGGTCTTCTAAGAAGCAAAGTTGTGTGTCTCTCTCGTCCACCGAAGCAGAGTATGTGGCCTCCGGTAGTTTTTGTGCACAACTCCTATGGATGAGGCAAACTTTAAAGGATCACGGTGTCATTTGTGAAAAAGTGCCTCTTTGGTGTGACAATGAAAGTGCCATCAAGATTTCTCTCAACCCGGTGCAACACTTCAAGACGAAGCATATTGAGATTCGGTATCATTTCATCCGGGATCACATTAGGCGAGGGGAGATCGAGCTCAACTATGTCAACACCCATGATAACCTTGCAGATATCTTCATGAAGCCCTTGGATGAAGCAAGATTTCGTGAGTTAAGGCATGAGCTAAATATCATTGATTCGAGCAATGTGGCTTGAACCTTTGCACATCCCACCATACTCATCGTGATGTCTTGTTTAGGTGTAGGCATAGACATAGGGGGAGTGTTGTTCTCTCAATCAACTCTCCCTCCCCCCATTATGCATAAATTGATCAAGTCTTTCACATTAGCCATTTTTATGGTACTTGTGCTTCAAAGATAAGTTTTGGTCATGGCCCCGAGGTTAAAATCTTCGTAGTGCCATACCTCTTGACTCAAACATAGGTGGCCTTGGCCACCGCCCACTCTTGGAGAGGTGTGTGTTTCTTGTCCTCTCGCTGGTGTTTTGTTGCCTTTGTGCTTGCTCTCTATTTCTTTTTGTCTTTATTTTCTTTCCTTCTTGAGCTAAGCCATTTTTAGTGTCTAGTCTTCGAGTCTTGGCTGGGCGGTACTAACGCTAGGGTGCGCGGTACTACCGCTTGTGAGTAACAAGCAGTACTACCGCCCGCCCGAGCGGTACTACCACTGCGGGGCGGGACTACGGGGTTATGTCAGGGTGGGGGAGTTTTTCTTCTCCCCCACACCCATTCGCACAACCTACTCGTCCTCCTCGTTTCTCCAGCGCCGACTCACCGCGGGAGGGCTTCGGCGGGCTACCGTCTCTGGGTTGTCCCTCTCCATTTCCTTCGGTGGAATCGATCCCCACCCTGTCCTCTTGCCATGGATGATAGTATTGCTCCCGTTCCCCTTCTCTTTGTGCCTAGGTTTCATTCTAGTCTTTAGGGGAAATAGTTGATGCATCTCTTGATTTTTGGCTAAATCAAGGCTTGAGTAGGTTGGAGAAGGCGTCTAGACTGTTTGGATTGATATTGGGTAGGATTATTTTTGAATTTGGCGTTCCGGTAGTGCCGGATTTGGCCACAGCAGTAGGGAACCTATGTTCCCCGCTTGGAGCAGTACAACCGCTCCCCTGGAGCAGTACTACTGCTTGGGCGGTACTGCCACTTACTAATCGCGGTACTACCGCCGGATGCCCATTTCCATCATACTCTTACCAAATTTCGATCCATGTTGTTTTGTTTGGTGGCATATGCTCGTTCTTTCTTGTTGTTTCTTGTGTCTGTGTATCTGGTTCCAGGTGATGACCCTTCTGAGCAACATGTCCGTCGTGTCAACCCCGTGTATTCAACTTCAAAGCTGCCTCATCGAGTGTTCCTCCTCCACCTCGACGGAAGAAGAAGATTGTGACCAAGCCCAAGCCTGGGGCCAAGTCTGTGACAGAGATGTCTGCAAAGGAGTTCTGGGAAAAGCGCCAGTGGAACCCATATACAGAAGATCAAGGTCCCACTTTGGTCAACCGTCCTTTCTAGAATCACTTTCAGTGGGCCATTTACTTTGATGTGATCAATGCGAAGAAGAATCACTATGTTGATTGCTACCTCTTGAGCACTGCGTTGGTTTTCCCTCGAAGAGGAAAGGGTGATGCACCAAAGTAGCATAAGTATTTCCCTCAGTTTTTGAGAACCATGGTATCAATCCGGTAGGAGACTACACGCAAGTCGCCTCACACCTACACAAACAAATAAGAACCTTGCAACCAACGCGATAAAGGGGTTGTTAATCCCTTCACGGCCACTTGCAAAAGTGAGATCTGATAGAGATAATAAGATAAATATTTTTGGTATTTTTATGATATAGATTGAAATGAAAGATTGCAAAGTAAAATAGATTGGAAACTTATATGATGGAAAATAGACCCGGGGGCCTAGGTTTCACTAGTGGCTTCTCTCAAAATAGCATAAGTATTACGGTGGGTGAACAAATTACTGTCGAGCAATTGATAGAAAAGTGCATAATTATGAGAATATCTAGGCATGATCATGTATATAGGCATCACGTCCGCGACAAGTAGACCGAAATGATTCTGCATCTACTACGATTACTCCACACATCGACCGCTATCCAGCATGCATCTAGAGTATTAACTTCATAAGAACAGAGTAACGCATTAGGCAAGATGACATGATGTAGAGGTATAAACTCAAGCAATATGATATAAACTCCATCGTTTTATCCTCGATGGAAACACTACAATACGTGCCTTGATGCCCCTACTGTCACTGGGAAAGGACACCGCAAGATTGAACCCGAAGCTAAGCACTTCTCCCATTGCAAGAAAGATCAATCTAGTAGGCCAAACCAAACTAATAATTCAAAGAGACTTGCAAAGATAACAAATCATACATAAAAGAATTCAGAGAAGAACCAAATATTGTTCATAGATAATCTTGATCATAAACCCACAATTGATCGGATCCCGACAAACACACAGCAAAAGGAATTACATCGAATAGATCTCCAAGAAGATCGAGGAGAACTTTGTATTGAGATCCAAAGAGAGAGAATAAGCCATCTAGCTAATAACTATGGACCCGAAGGTCTATGGTAAACTACTCACACATCATCGAAGAGGCTATGGTGTTGATGTAGAAGCCCTCCATGAGCGATTCCCCCTCCAACGGACCTCCGGAGAAGGCCCCAAGATGGGATCTCTTGGGTACAGATGGTTACGGCGGTGGAAATAGGATTTCGTGGTGCTCTCGGATGTTTTCGGGGTATATGAGTATATATAGGCGAAAGAAGTCTGTCAGGGGAGCCACGAGGGGCCCACGAGGGTGGGGGCGCGCCTGCCCCCCTGGCGCGCATCCCTGCCTCGTGGCCAGCTTGATGCTTCCTTGACGTCCACTCCAAGTCTCCTGGATTGCATTTGTTCCAAAAATCACTCTCCCGAAGGTTTCATTCCGTTTGGATTCCATTTGATATTCCTTTTCTGTGAAACACTGAAATAGGCAAAAAACAACAATTTGCACTGGGCCTTTGGTTAGAAGGTTAGTCCCAAAAATAATATAAAAGTGTATAATAAAGCCCACTAAACATCCAAAACAGATAATATAATAGCATGGAACAATAAAAAATTATAGTTACGTGGAGACGTATTAAGCATCCCCAAGCTTAATTCATGCTCGTCCTCGAGTAGGTAAATGGTAAAAATAGAATTTTTATGTGGAATGCTACCTGCTACCTAGCATAATTTTCTATGTAATTTTCCTTATTGTGGCATAAATGTTCAGATCCGAAAGATTCAAGATAAAAGTTTAATATTGTCATAAAAATAATAATACTTCAAGCATACTAACTAAGCGATTATGTCTTCTCAAAATAATATGGCCAAAGAAAGTTCATCCCTACAAAATCATATAGTTTGGTCATGCTCCATTTTCGTCACACAAGAATGCTCTCATCATGCACAACCCTGATGACAAGCCAAGAAATCGTTTCATAATTTAGTAATCTCAAACTTGTTTCAACTTTCACGCAATACATGAGCGTGAAGCATGGATATAGCACTATGGGTGGAATAGAGTATAATGATGGGGGTTATGTGGAGAAGACAAAAAAGGAGAAAGTCTCACATTGACGCGGCTAATCAACGGGCTAGGGAGATGCCCATCAATTGATGTCAATGCAAGGAGTAGGAATTGCCATGCAACGGATGCACTAGAGCTATAAATGTATGAAAGCTCCACAAAAGAAACTAAGTGGGTGTGCATCCAACTTGCTTGCTCACGAAGACCTAGGGCATTTGAGGAAGCCCATTGTTGGAATATACAAGCCAAGTTCTATAATGAAAAATTCCCACTAGTATATGAAAGTGACAAAACAAGAGACTCTCTATCATAAAGATCATGGTGCTACTTTAAAGAACAAGTGTGGAAAAAGGATAGTAGCATTGTCCCTTTTTATTTCTTTTCTCTTTCTTTGCGCCTTTCCTTTTTTTATTTGGCCTTTCTCCCTTATTTTTTATTCTCGATACTGGAAAAAAATATGACTCTATATGAATGCCTCCGGCGGTGTACCGGGATGGGCGATGAATCAAGAGTGACATGTATGATAAATTATGAATGGTGGCTTTGCCACAAATACGATGTCAACTACATGATCATGCAAGGCAATATGACAATGATGAAGTGTGTCATAATAAATGAAACGGTGGAAAGTTGTATGGCAATATATCTCGGAATGGCTATGGAAATGGCATAATAGGTAGGTATGGTGGCTGATTTGAGGAAGATATAAGGAGGTTTATGTGTGATAGAGTGTATCATATCATGGGATTTGGATGCACCGTCGAAGTTTGCAGCAACTCTCAAGGTGAGAAAGGGCAATGCACGGTACCGAAGAGGCTATCAATGATGGAAAGGTGAGAGTGCGTATAATCCATGGACTCAACATTAGTCATAAAGAACTCACATACTTATTGCAAAAATCTACAAGTCATCAAAAACCAAGCATTACGCGCATGCTCCTAGGGGGATAGATTGGTAGGAAAAGACCATCGCTCGTCCCCGACCGCCACTCATAAGGATGACAATCAAAGAACACCTCATGTTTCAAATTTGTTACACAACGGTTACCATACGTGCATGCTACAGGACTTACAAACTTCAACACAAGTATTTCTAAAATTCACAACTACTCAACTAGCACGACTCTAATATTACCACCTTCATATCTCAAAACAATCATCAAGTATCAAACTTCTCATAGTATTCAATGCACTTTTATGAAAGTTTTTATTATAACAATCTTGGATGCCTATCATATTAGGACTAATTTTATAGCCAAAGCAAACTACCATGCTGTTCTAAAGGATTATCAAAATAATATAAGTGAAGCATGAGAGATCAATAATTTCTATAAAATAAAACCACCACCATGCTCTAAAAGATATAAGTGAAGCACTAGAGCAAAATTATCTAGCACAAAAGATATAAGTGAAGCACATGGAGTATTCTAATAAATTCCGATTCATGTGTGTCTCTCCCAAAAGGTGTGTACAGTAAGGATGATTGTGGTAAACTAGAAAGCAAAGACTCAAATCATAAAATACGCTCCAAGTAAAACACATATCATGTGGTGAATAAAAATATAGCATCAAGTAAAGTTACCGATGGACGAACACGAACGAGGGGATGCTCCGGAAAGCTTAGGCTTTTGGTTGTCCTTAAATTTTACCTTGGGAGACTTGGGCATCCACAATATTAGGCTCTTGCCACTCCTTATTCCATAATCCATCAAATCTTTACCCAAAACTTGAAAACTTCACAACACAAAACTCAACAGAAAATCTCATGAGCTCCGTTAGTATAAGAAAACAAACCACCAATTAAGGTACTGTAATGAACTCATTATTTATTTATATTATTGTTAAATCTACTGTATTCCAACTTCTCTATGGTTCATACCCCCCGATACTAGCCATAGATTCATCAAAATAAGCAAACAACACACGAAAAACAGAATCTGTCAAAAACAGAACAGTCTGTAGTAATCTATAGGTTTCGAATATTTATGTAACACCAAAAATTCAGAAATAAATTTGAGGAAGTGAGTAATTTGTATATTAATCATCTTCAAAAATAATAAACCTAATCTCACTCTCCAGTAAAAAAAATGGCATCAAATCTCGTGAGCGCTAAAGTTTCTGTTTTTTACAGCAAGATCGCAAAAACTTTCCCCAAGTCTTCCCAAAGGTTCTACTTGGCACAAACACTAATTAAATGCATAAAACCACATATAAACAGAATCTAGATGAATTATTCATTACTAAACAGAACCAAAAAGCAATAAACACAAATAAAATTGGGTTGCCTCCCAACAAGCGCTATCGTTTAACGCCCCTAGCTAGGCATAAGAACAAGAATAGATCTAGGTATTATCATCTTTGGTAGGCAATTATTCAATATAACACTTATAAACCTTGGGAGTTTCCTTATTTTTATTAATGATCAAACTCCTATGCAAGAAATCAAGAAATTAATTTGTAGCAAAAGGTTCCTTAATGATAGCGAAGAAGTTGGGGTGAACACTTATAGATTTGAGATCCGCATTTTCCTTACTAGAAGATTCACCCTTATTTTTAGGTACATACATTAATTTGGAAACCTTGGTTGTAGGAGGATTTGGAGTATTTTTTACGGATGAAAAGGCAGACCCTAAATTGGTAATAATATCCTCAAGTTTACCAATTCTTGTGGAATCTTGATCTAGTCTTTCGTTAACTATAGGTTCTTTTTCTTTAAAAAAATTCAGAGTAACTCCTACCTTAGATCCATATTGGGTGATTTGGTTGTGGATCTTTTTATCTAAATTTTCAATGAACTCCACAGAGGCAACTTTATTTTCAATAATTTCAAGCCTTTGCATCACATGTTCCAAAGTTAAAATAGTTCCATTAACCAAAAGAGGTGGTGGGCCAAACAAATCTATCATAGCATTATAAGAATCAAAAGTATGGCTACCCAAGAAATGCCCTCCGGTAATGGTATCAAGAATATATCTGTTCCAAGGAGTGATGCCTACATAAAAATTGCAAAGAAGAACGGGAGTGGATTGCTTCCTAGTAGATCTATTCTTAGCATTGCAAATTCTATGCCAAGCATCTTTTAGATTTTCTCCCTCCCTTTGTTTAAAATTAAGAACTTCATGATCGGGAGTACTAACAATGATAGAAGGACTAGCCATGATGACACACGGCGACACAAGAAGCAAGCGAAAAGGAGGCGAACGGAAAAAGAGGGCGAATGGAAAAGAGGGCGAATAAAACGGCAAGGGTGAAGTGGGGGAGAGGAAAACGCGAGGCAAGTGGCAAATAATGTAATGCGAGGGATAAGGGTTTGTGATGGGTACTTGGTATGTCTTGACTTGACTTGACTTGGCGTAGATCTCCCCGGCAACGGCGCCAGAAATCCTTCTTGCTACCTCTTGAGCACTACGTTGGTTTTCCCTTGAAGAGGAAAGGGTGATGCAGCGAAGTAGCGTAAGTATTTCCCTCAGTTTTTGAGAACCAAGGTATCAATCCAGTAGGAGACTACACGCAAGTCGCCTCGCACCTACACAAACAAGAAAGAACCTTGCAACCAACACGATAAAGGGGTTGTCAATCCCTTCACGACCACTTGCAAAAGTGAGATCTGATAGAGATAATAAGGTAAATATTTTTGGTATTTTTATGATATAGATTGAAAGTAAAGATTGCAAAGTAAAACAGATTGGAAACTTATATGATGGAAAATAGACCCGGGGGCCATAGGTTTCACTAGTGGCTTCTCTCAAAATAGCATAAGTACTACGGTGGGTGAACAAATTACTGTCGAGCAATTGATAGAAAAGTGTGTAATTATGAGAATATCTAGGCATGATCATGTATATAGGCATCACGTCCGCGACAAGTAGACCGAAACAATTCTGCATCTACTACTATTACTCCACACATCGACCGCTATCCAGCATGCATCTAGAGTATTAAGTTCATAAGAATAGAGTAACACATTAGGCAAGATGACATGATGTAGAGGGATAAACTCAAGAAAAATGATATAAACCCGATCTTTTATCCTCGATGGAAACAATACAATACGTGCCTTGCTGCCCCTATTGTCACTGGGAAAGGACACCGCAAGATTGAACCCAAAGCTAAGCACTTCTCCCATTGCAAGAAAGATCAATCTAGTAGGACAAACCAAACTGATAATTCAAAGAGACTTGCAAAGATATCAAATCATATATAAAATAATTTAGAGAAGAACCAAATATTGTTCATAGATAATCTTGATCATAAACCCACAATTCATCGGATCCCGACAAACACACCACAAAAAGAATTACATCGAATAGATCTCCAAGAAGATTGAGGAGAACTTTGTATTGAGATCCAAAGAGAGAGAAGAAGCCATCTAGCTAATAACTATGGACCCAAAGGTCTGTGGTAAACTACTCACACATCATCGGAGAGGCTATGGTGTTGATGTAGAAGCCCTTCGTGATCAATTCCCCCTCCGGCGGAGCTCCGGAAAAGACCCCAAGATGGGATCTCTTGGGTACAGAAGGTTGCGGCGGTGGAAATAGGATTTCGTGGTGCTCTTGGATGTTTTCGGGGAATATGAGTATATATAGGCGAAAGAAGATGGTCAGGGGAGTCACAAGGGGCCCACGAGGGTGGGGGGCGCGCCTGCCCCCCTGGACGCGCCTCCCTGCCTCTTGGCCTCCTCAATGCTTCCTTGACGTCCACTCCAAGTCTCTTGGATTGCGTTTGTTCCAAAAATCACTCTCCCGAAGGTTTCATTCCGTTTGGATTCTGTTTGATATTCATTTTCTGTGAAACACTGAAATAGGCAAAAAAAACAGCAATTTGCACTAGGCCTTTGGTTAGTAGGTTAGTCCCAAAAATAATATAAAAGTGTATAATAAAGCCCATTAAACATCCAAAACATATAATATAATAGCATGGAACAATAAAAAAATTATAGATACGTTGGAGACATATCATTGATGTTCGGACCATTGACACTGACTATATGGAGAAGGATCATGTCTACTTTGGTGAAGCCCTTGAGATATGTTCTCAGCTGAACATTCTCAGGATCATGCAGTTCAACAAGGATTTTGATGATGATTTGGTGGCTCAGTTTTATGCCACGGTCCATCTTGGAACAGATGAGGAAAGAACTCTGACATGGATGACAAATGGCAAGCTGCTTTCTATCAAGTGGAAGGCTTTCATGGAGTTACTTGGTGTTGAAGATCACGGACTTGAGAACCCAGTTGGCTTTCGCCCTCACCGCAACACAACTTCCACTCACAAGCAATCTATCTGGCCATACTGTACTTTGAAGATTAACCCCGAGACTCAGAAGGAGACCTATGAGTTGCCTGCCTATTTGGACATACTTCATCGCATATTCAAAGAGACCCTCTTTCCTTGCATTGGGAACTTGGATATGGTTCACTCTTTTCTCGTCGACATGCTTCTCTTCTGCCAACATGAGAAGGAAGAAAATACTGGAGAATCCTTAGATATCTCTCATGTCATGTGGTCTGAACTGATCTCCGCTATCTCCGAGCGCAAGTGCCCTATCTATGGACCGTTTATCATGTTGCTTATTGAGAAGGCCTGGGAGCGCGTTTATCATAATGTGGTGCTGGAGACTGGTGAGTTAGTCTCTCATGAGATCAAGCGTCTGAGGAAGAAGGAGAACTGGGGCACCTTGGCTCCGAGGTAAGGGATTCCATCTGGAGCTGCTGACATGGCGATAGAGGCTGATGCTGATGATGACAATGACTACGAGCCCTTTGGAGCAGAGCCCTCATGGGCAAAGAAGCTCAAGCGCAAAAATGAAGAAACTCTTCTGCATGGAGTCTCATGGACAGTACATGACTCATGTGTCTGAGAAGAAGGCCAGGAGCTGCCACAAGGAGCTCATGCATCAGTTGAGTGCGACCGTTGCCAGCGATCTGAGGGCAAGATCATTGATGAGGAGGACTGGGTTTAGCAGCACTGCCCGTGGACCGATTCAGACACCGAGCAATTTCCTACTGATGATGGCGGTGCAGACGATCCTGCGGGATGTGATGATGGAGGTCCTTAGTTTGCTATCACCTGGAGCCGTAGCAGCACTCTTTGCCTTTTTGGTGTTTCGATGCCAAAGGGGAGAGGGTTTGGGGATTTGTCGTTGTCGAGTTGCGATCGTTTGTTTGTGTGGCTTGTCTACCTTGCCTTTCTTTCTCGCTAACTCATTTCCCGTCATTTGATTTGGTTTGGTTTGTGCTTGTGAGTCCTGGTACCCTATCATATGGTGTGATACATATGCTACCTTATCCTTTTATTATCTTTGTTTGTCGAGTACTTTGGTAGTATGTGAGTTGCATGCTTATCCTGTTATATACCTTGCTCACACCTACTCTAATGCATCTGAGCTATATATGTACCATTACTTGTTGATGATGCCGTCAGACTATAAAATATAAGGGGAGTGTTGATCCTAATGTGTGTTCCTTGCATTCCAAAGGCACCTCTAATTAGGTGCACACATTTAGGGGGAGCCCCGTCTATATTTTGTAGTTCTGGGATTCGTTTACTTTCATGTCTTACCTTTGTGCAAATCCCCGGTTGTCATCAATCCACCAAAAAGGGGGAGATTGTTAAGGCATGTCTCTCTCTAAGTAGTTTTGGTGATTGATGACAACGCTTTTGCAGACTAATTGTGTGTGTTGAGTATTTCAAAGATTCATCCTTTGGCACGAGATGATTCCTTCCCCTCAGAGTTTTAAGCGAAGACGGTGTAGCTCTTTCGTTTTAGTTTTGGTGGACTTGTTTCATAGGAGCCACAAGCGGCAGTACCGCTCCCCAGCGGTAGTACCGCCTAGGGATCTCAGCCAACAACAACAACAACAACAACAACAACAAGTAGGTGTGAGTTTATTCAAATCAAGTCTTTTGTATAAATAGAAAGGCATAACACTAACACCAGCTCCTAAATCACACAAGGCAGTTTTCACATAATTCTTTTTGATGGAGCAAAGTATAGTTGGTATTCCTGGATCTCCAAGTTTTTTAGGTACTCCATCTCGTGGATCGCGATAATTCTTTCTTCCTGATTTTTTTCTGGAAAAATAGGATTTTATAGCGTCAGTTTTAGGCTCTGTGGGGCCACCAGGTGGGCACAACCCACCTGGGTGTGCCAAGAGAGGGGGGCATGCCCTGGTGGGTTGTGCTCACCCAGGTGCCCCCCTCTGGTGGGTCTTGGCTCCATAAATTCTTATTATTGAGCCACCCCAACCCCACCATTTTGCATCAAATTCTTAGGAGTTTTTTTCTCATGTAATAAGCTCGACGAGCATACTTGTGAGGCTTGTCGCTTGGGCAAGCATGTTCATCTTCCATTTAGTGCATCTACCACTGTTTCCACTTTTTCGTTTCAATTACTTCATAGTGATGCTTGGACGTCTCCTGTTGCAAGTAACATGGGCTATCTATACTATTTGGTGATTTTAGATGATTATTCTCATTATGTGTGGACTTTTCCTCTTCGTCGTAAATCCGATGCTCTAGCCACACTCATGTCTTTTTATTCCCATGTCACCACATAGTTCGGTCGCCCCATTCTTGCACTCCAAACCGATAATGGAAAAGAGTTTGGCAACGTCGCTCTCTGCACCCTTCTTGCCTCTCATGGCACCATCTTCTGTCTAACTTGTCCATACACCTCACAGCAGAACGGCCGAGGCGAGCGCATTCTCGGCACTCTCAATGATTGCGTTCGCACGTTACTCTTTCACTCTAACGTGCTCGCTCGGTTTTGGCCTGACGCTCTTGCCACTGCCACTCTTCTAGTTAACATCCTTTCGTGTCGTCCTTGGTGGAACTACGCCCCTCACCACCTTCTCTTCGGTGCACTGCCGTCCTATGACGATCTTCGCATCTTTGGGTGTATCTGTTATCCTAGCACCGCGTCCACCACGCCAGACAAACTCGCACCATGTTCCATACCATGCGTCTTCTTTGGCTATCCCTCCAACACACTGGTGCTATGATCCTGTCACTCATCGTGTCTACACCTAGAGGCATGTGTATTTTGTCGAGATGATGTTTCCTTTTTTTCAGGTTTCTCTGGCTTCGGCTCCTTCGGCACCGACCCCCGCGCCCCCTACTTGGAGCGATGCGCGGTGGCGACCCTCGGTGGTCCCACCTGCCCGGCATCTTCTTCCGCCGCCTGGGTTCATGACTCCCTCCCCCGAGGTTGAGTCTGACCGGGCCCCTAAGTGTGTGAACACGATTTGGTAAAGGTAGCGGTGAGAGGCCATGTAGGAGTACATGGTGGGTTGTCTCACTGAAACTGTCCTCAGGAACTGAGTTCTGTGTTTGTGATCCATGAAACAGCTACTACCACACATTGGGCCCTGAAATATGACCCTGCTCGACTTATTGACCCCTCTCGTCCTCTGTCCAAGAGTTGCAACTAGTTTCTGGTGTTTCTAGGTTATGTGTTGGCGGCCGTGCGTAGCGCTGACCCTAGGGGTGGGCTATGATGCGGTAGATACACTGTGGCCGGGTATGCTGGGCGCCCATTTGGCGTCTCGGGATCCTGTACACATCGTTTGGGGCCGTTGAGGACACCCCGACCGGATTTCCTTGCGGATGGAACCCGAATAGGCGATAAACCTGGACTAGAGACTTGTGCGGTTAGTCAGGTCGTGGTCTACACCCACGTCGGCTTTCGCTTGAAGTCTGCCGAGCACATGTCGTGTGCAGACGCTAAGTGGTGGAAACATGTGTGACGAAGTACACCCCTGCAGGGTTTTAAATGATCTATTCGAATAGCCGAGTCCGCGGTAAAGGACTTCTGGGTTGCCTATAACAGTTCATAGACAAGTGAAAGTGGATACTCTAAAACTCGCAAGATAAGTGTGAGTGCTATGGATGGCCTTCTCGTAGGGAGACGGGAGCGGATCCATAGTGGTGTATTGAATGGTGAATATGTGGGCTCGTGTGCGCCACCTCAAAAGAGTTGCTTGCAGTCATAGTTCAGGTTAGCCACTGAGTCAAAGCTGGCTTGCTGCAGTTAAACTCCACCCCCC
>NC_041390.1:70985512-71045008 GCF_002162155.2 Triticum dicoccoides | reverse complement strand
TGATACTGATGCATATGTAGCTAGTTCTGATGTAAGTCTTGCTGAGTACTTTTGTACTCACGTTTGCTTAATTTATGTTTTGCAGAGAGACTTCAGTCTCGCTAGTAGTTCCGCATGGACTTCGACGTTTAGCTTGATACCTCAGCTACGATCTTGTGCCCTCGGCAAGGTCTTGTGGATAGTTAGGCTTCTCAGCCTTTTTCATTTCTAGATGTCTGTACTCAGACATGTTAAGCTTCCGCATGTGCTTGACTTGTATGCTCTGAATGTTGGGTCTTGAGACCCATGATTGTAATCTCGCTCCTCGGAGCCTAATGAATAAATACTTGAGTCGTAGAGTTATGTTGTGATGCCATGTTGTATTTACACATATCGAGCATATTGTGTGTATGATTGAAATGCTTGGTATGTGTGGGATCCGACAATCTAGTTGTTTATCCTTGGCAGCCTCTCTTATGGGGAAATGTAGTCTAGTGCTTCCATGAGCCATAGTAGTCCGCTACAGCCCAGTTCACCGGAGTCCTGCTAGCCCAGCACTACTGCTCTGGACACTTGACTGGCCGGCATGTGTTTCACTTCGTTCATGTGTCTGTCCCTTCGGGGAAATGTCACGCGGTGACATCCGGAGTCCTGTTAGCCCAGTGCTACAGCCCGAATTCACACGCTGCTGACCGGTATGCTCGATGTGATTCATGTGTGCCTGTCCCCATAGGTTGGTGCCGCTTTGGGTTCACGACTAGCCATGTCGGCCCGGGTTCTCTGTCATACGGATGCTAGCGACACTATCATATACGTGAGCCAAAAGGCGCAAACGGTCCCGGGCCATGGTAAGGCGACACCCGTGGGAATACCGTGCGTGAGACCGCAAAGTGATATGAGGTGTTACCGGCTAGATCGATGTGACTTGGAATAGGGGTCTTGACAACCACCGTTGACGCCGTAACCCCAGCGACGGGCTCGACCTCCCGCTCGCCCGTCGCCACCCCCGCTGCTGGCTCGGTCATCCCCGTCGGCTCGCCCGCCGCCACCACCTCGGCCACCGCAAGCCCAGCCGCCGCCATTGATCCTGCTACCCCCGTGGTCCCCGCTGTCGCCGCTTCCCCTCCTCTCAGTGTAACAACCCGTGCCCGGGCGAGTGTGCTCCGGCCGAGCATGCTCTACTCCTCTGACGAGTATGTGTGTGCCGCCTCGACTTCGACGCCATCACCCATCCCCACCTCCGCTCACGCTGCCCTTCTGGATCCCCACTGGCTCGCCACGATCCAGGAGGAGTTCGACAGCCTGCAGCGCAACCGCACGTGGCACCTCGTTCTACGACCCCCTCATGCCAACGTCATTACTGGCAAGTGGGTGTTCCACCACAAGACTCGCCCAGACGGTTTTCTCGAGCGCTACAAGGCTCGGTGGGTGGTTCGTGGATTTCGGTAGCGCGCGACCGTGGACTTCACCGACACCTTCGCTCTGGTTGTGAAACCCCGCACGATCCGCGCCGTTCTTCAGTTGGTGGTCTCGCGAGCCTGGCCTATGCATCTGTTGGATGTCTCCAATGCCTTCTTGCACGGTCATCTTGCCGAGCAGGTGTTCTGTGAGCAGCCCACTGGTTTCGTCGACGCTGAGTATCCAGACTTCGTGCGCTTGCTCTCCCGTTCCCTTTACGGGTTGAAGCAGGTGCCACGGGCCTAGTACAAACGTGTCGCAACCTTCCTGTAGTCTCTGGGCTTTCGGTCCAGTCGCTCCAATGCCTCACTCTTTGTGTATCATCAAGGAGCTGACACTGCATATCTGCTACTCTAGGTCGACAACATCTTCCTCACGGCATCCGCCCCAGAGCTCCTTCAGCGGCTGATGGCTCGTCTTCATGATGAATTCGTCCTCAAGGACTTGGGGCCTCTGCACTACTTCCTCGGCATCGAGGTGGTCCATCGGGCTGACGCCTTCTTTCTGCATCAGCAAAAGCACACCCACGAGCTTCTAGAGCGTGCCGGTATGCTTAACTATAAGACGTCACCCACCCCTGCCGACACGAAGGAGAAGGTCTCTGCTCTGGATGGGTCTCTTGCGTCTGATGCAGCATTCTATCGCTCCATTGTTGGTGCTTTATAGGACCTGACGCTGACTCGCTCCGACCTGCAGTATGATGTTCATGAGTTGTTCCTCCACATGCACTCCCCTCATTGGACCTTGGTGAAGCATATTCTCCGTTACATATGCGGCACCATTTTCGGTGTCAAAACTGGCTGATCTCGGGTAGGGGGTCCTGAACTGTGTGTCTGAGGATCGAAGGTAACAGGGGACAAGGGGAATACAATGTTTACCCAAGTTTGGGCCCTCTTTATGGAGGTAAAACCCTACGTCCTGCTTGATTGTATTTGATGAGTATAGGGGTTACAAGAGTTGATCTACCTCGAGATCGAAGTGGCTAAACCCTAGATGTCTAGCCTGTATGAATTCTGATCCTCTCTACGGACTAAACCCTCTAGTTTATATACACACCGGAGGGGCCTAGGGTTGTACAAAGTCAGTTCATGGAAGAAGGAGATTACATATTCGAACACCAATCTTGCTACCCACACAAAGGAGAGTCCTACCTGGACATGGGGGTAAGCCTTCTGCTTTGTGTCTCCACGACCCATCAGTCCGGCCCACATCCAGTAGTCCGGACACCCGAGGACCCCCTAAGCCAAGACTCCCTCAGTAGCCCCTGAACTGGTCTTCAAATGACGATGCAGTATCTGGCTTACGTCTTCGGCTTTTGCAAGGCTGGTTCTTCACCGTATACTAGGCAGATAATAGTTCAGCTCTGGCTTCCTAGTTCCATCTTTATGACTCCTTCCTGTCGCCTCGATTCCCATGCGCTGAGCGAATGCGAACGGTCCATCATTTTTATTAAAAAAGAAAACACCCGGCCACGCAGGGATGGCACCTATATAAAGAGATCGAATCCTCAAAGTGCCATCCACATCACACAGAGGAAACACCAAGATTAGCCACAAAAAGCCTCCAAAACATGGCCAGCGCCCCAGGCTCTTCTTCGCGCCCCATGGCCCTCAAGAGGGCGATTGGCAGAGCTGCTCTGTGCCTCATCTTTAGTTGAGCCTGATCCAGACGGATGGATATCTTCCCCTCGAATATCTAGTCTTCGTTCGAGCAGGATTGGCCTCAACAGGCCACGATGCGCTAGCTGAGAATTTCCCCAAACCAATAGGGAGGAGAGACTGGGCTTCGTCCCATTCCTTTTGCGGGGCTTAGGTTTTCTAATCCATCCCTTTCTCAGGGGTCTATTGGAATTTTACGGCATCCAGTTGCACAACTGTTAGGGAACGTAGTAATTTCAAAAAACATTCCTACGCACACGCAAGATCCATCTAGAAGATGCATTGCAACAAGAGGGAAGAGTGTTGTCCACGTACCCTCGGAGACCAAAAACGGAAGCGTTATGACAACGCGGTTGATGTAGTCATACATCTTCACGATCCGACCGATCCTAGCACCGAAGGTAGGGCACCTCCGCGATCTGCACATGTTCAACTCGGTGACGTCCCATGAACTCTAGATCCAGCTGAGGTCGAGGGAGAGTTTCGTCAGCACGACGGCGTGGTGACGGTGATGATGAAGCTAACGGCGGAGAGCTTCGCATAAGCACTACAACGATATGACCGAGGTGGAAATCTGTAGAGGGGGCACCGCACATGGCCAAACAATCAACTTGTGTGTCTATAGGGTGCCCCCTCCCCCATATATAAAGGGGGAGGAGGAGAGGGCCGACGTAGGAGGAGGCAGTCCCAAGGGGAGGCAATCCTACTCCCCCCTTTCCTATTCCTACTAGGAGAAGGAGGAAGGAGGAGGAGAGGAGAAGGAAAAGGGGGACCGGCCCCCCAAACCCTAAACCAATTAGGTGTGGGCCTAGGGGGGCGTGCCCCACCACTTGCCCTCTGCCCTCTTTCTCCACTAGGGCCCATTAAGGCCAATTGACTCCCCGGGGGGTTTCGGTAACCTCCCGGTACTCCAGAAAATGCCCGAACTCATCCGGAACCATTCTGATGTCCAAACATATCCTTCCAATATATCGATCTTTATGTCTCGACCATTTCGAGACTCCTCTTCATGTCCGTGATCACATCCGGGACTCCGAACAACCTTCGGTACATCAAAACACATAAACTCATAATACCAATCGTCATTGAACGTTAAGCATGCGTACCCTACAGGTTCGAGAACTATGTAGACATGACCGAGACTCATCTCCGGTCAATAACCAATAGCGGAACCTGGATGCTCATATTGGTTCCTACATATTCTACAAAGATCTTTATCGGTCAAACCGCAGAACAACATATGTTGTTCCCTTTGTCATCGGTATGTTACTTGCCCGAGATTCGAACGTCGGTATCTCAATACCTAGTTCAATCTCGTTACTGGCAAGTCTCTTTACTCGTTCCGTAAGCATCATCCCGCAACTAACTCATTAGTCACATTGCTTGCAAGGCTTATATTGATGAGCATTACCGAGAGGGCCTAGAGATACATCTCCGATACACGGAGTGACAAATCCTAATCTCGATCTATGCCAACTCAACAAACACCATCGGAGACACCTGTAGAGCATATTTATAACACACAGTTACATTGTGACATTTGATAACACACAAGGTGTTCCTCCGGTATTCGGGAGTTGCATAATCTCATAGTCAGAGGAACATGTATAAGTCATGATGAAAGCAATAGCAATAAAACTAAACGATCATTTATCCTAAGCTAACCGATGGGTCATGTCCATCACATCATTCTCTAATGATGTGATCCCGTTCATCAAATGACAAACATGTCTATGGTTAGGAAACTTAACCATCTTGATTAACGAGCTAGTCAAGTAGAGGCATACTAGGGACACTCTGTTTGTCTATGTATTCACACATGTACTAAGTTTCCGGTTAATACAATTCTAGCATGAATAATAAACATTTATCATGATATAAGGAAATATAAATAACAACTTTATTATTGCCTCTAGGGCATATTTCCTTCAGTCTCCCACTTGCACTAGAGTCAATAATCTAGTTCACATCGCCATGTGATTTAACACCAATAGTTCACATCGTCATGTGATTTAACACTCTATAGTTCACATCGCTATGTGACCAATACCCAAAGGGATTACTAGAGTCAACAATCTAGTTCACATCGCCATGTGATTAACACCCAAAGAGTACTAAGGTGTGATCATGTTTTGCTTGTGAGAGAAGTTTAGTCAATGGGTCTGCCACATTCAGATCCTTATGTATTTTGCAAATTTCTATGTCTACAATGCTCTGCATGGAGATACTCTAGCTAATTGCTCCCACTTTCAATATGTATCTAGATCGAGACTGAGAGTCATCCATATCAATGTCAAAGCTTGCATTGATGTAACTCTTTACAACGAATTCTTTTTCACCTCCATAACCAAGAAACATTTCCTTATGCCACTAAGGATAATTTTGGCCATTATCCAGTGATCCACTCCTAGATCACTATTGTACCCTCTTGCCAAACTCATGGTCAGGTACATGATAGGTCTGGTACACACATAACATACTTTATAGAACCTATGACTGAGGCATAGGGAATGACTTTTCATTCTCTTTCTTTTTTTCTGCCGTGGTCGGGTTTTGAGTCTTTACTCAAGTTCATACCTTGCAACACTCGCAAGAACTCCTTCTTTGACTGTTCCATTTTGAACTACTTCAAAAACTTGTGAAGGTATGTACTCATTGAAAAAATTATCAAGCGTCTTGATCTATCTCTATAGATCTTGATGCTCAGTATGTAAGCAGCTTCACCGAGGTCTTTCTTTGAAAAACTCCTTTCAAATACTCCTTTATGATTTCCAGAAAATTCTACACTATTTCCGATCAACAATATGTCATTCACATATATACTTATCAGAAAGGCTGTAGTGCACCCACTCACTTTCTTGTAAATATAGGCTTCACCGCAAGTCTGTATAAAACTATATGCTTTGATCAACTTATCAAAGCATAAATTCCAACTCCGAGATGCTTGCTCCAGTCCATAGATGGATCGCTGGAGCTTGCACATTTTGTTAGCACCTTTAGGATTGACAAAACCTTCTGGTTGCATCATATACAATTCTTCTTTAAGATACCTGTCGGTGTCAAAACCAGCGGGTCTCGGGTAGGGGGTCCCGAACTGTGCATCTAAGGCGGATGGTAACAGGAGGCAGGGGACACGATGTTTACCCAAGTTTGGGCCCTCTTGATGGAGGTAATACCCTACGTCCTGCTTGATTGTTCTTGATAATATGAGTAGTACAAGAGTTGATCTACCACGAGATCAGAGAGGCTAAACCCTAGAAGCTACCCTATGGTATGATTGTCTGTTGTCCTATGGACTAAAACCCTCCGGTTTATATAGACATCGGAGGGGGCTAGGGTTACACAAGGTCGGTTACAAAGGAGGAGATATACATATCCCTATTGCCTAGCTTGCCTTCTACGCCAAGTAAAGTCCCATCCGGACACGAGACGAAGTCTTCAATCTTGTATCTTCATAGTCCAACAGTTCGGCCAAAGGATATAGTCCGGCTGTTCGGAGACTCCCTAATCCAGGACTCCCTCAGTAGCCCCCGAACCAGGCTTCAATGACGTCAAGTACGACACGCAGTATTGTCTTCGACATTGCAAGGCGGGTTCTTCTCCAAATTTTGAATGTTTGTTGAGTAGTGTTCGGCCCCATAAATGTTGGACCTCTTGGCTTCCGCGCCCAATAAGGACTATCTTCCACGCGTCGAATGAATACGAGGAGCCAAGGCGTTTTTACATTCGCCCCCTAGCCAGATAAATAAATTGTCTATTAAAGGGGTGGGGATTCTTAGATCCAATCCATACCATCCTCCCACAGCGAGAATCCATCGGAGCACGCTTCGGAAAAATCCAATCCAACATGGCCTACCACCGCAGCTCCTCCTCTCGCCCCTGTAGCCCTAAGCCCGGTGATTGGGAGAGGTGTTCTGTCTCACACAGTCGATTAGTCGAACTGCAAACTCAGGGATTTCTCCCTCCAGCTTATATGGTTCCCGTCCGAGCCGGGCTCGCCACCTACAATGGCGGGGAGCAAGCGGAGAGCTTCCCCAGCCCCTCTATGGGGGAGCGGGTATGCCTTGTTCCTTACTTATTAAGGGGACTCGGATTTCCAATTCATCCGTTCCTCTGCGGGCTCCTGGAGTTTTACGGCCTCCAACTGCATAATTTCACCCCTGCTTCCATATTACACATTTCCGGCTACGTTGCCCTCTACGAGTTATTCCTGGGCTGCGAGGCTCATTTTGAGCTGTGGAAAAGGTTATTTTGCCTCGTCCCCCGCACACAGAAGGGGTCACTTCATCAAGTAGGCGGAGCCGAAATATGGCGCATCACCGAAACCGGATACCTGTCCGGTACTCCGAAGAAGACGTCCGAGGACTGGCCTTCGGAATGTTTTTATATGGAGGACGTCCCCCTTCCGGACCCTGTTCGGCGGGGTCTTCCTGAGTTCAACAATGCTCCTCTGAAGAAACACCGAAGCTGGCGCCCACGGAGCCCCCAGGAGGAAGACAACAGAGAAGTCCTTTACCTGATGAACCGGATTAAAGCACTGGCTCAATCAGGATTGACAGTAATCGAGGTTATGTCAATATGCATAATGCAGGGAGTGCAGCCACTTCAATATCGAGGGCACCCCCTGTGGTGTTTTAACGGGGAAGATGTTGCCACCCATTGCGGGCGTAAGGGACCGGACATCGCTGCTGCTTTAGCAAAAATTATGTCCGAGTTGTTCAAGGTAGAGGAAGAGGAGTTCATCCGCATCAAGCCACGGGATGGATTCTCCATGTACAACCCTCCAAGCTGGGTGAGTTATATCTCCTTACTCCCATTCTTCCCACATTCTTTGTCGTAGGTACTCACCTTGCCATTTTATGGCAGGAACTGCGAAAAGCCATAAGGGAGGTCAACAACCCACCTCCACAACCAGAGGACCCTGACCGGGCCCTCGGTCCCGGACTCTAAGAAGATCCAGACATATTCGTGGAGCTGATAGATAGGCAGTTCTATCAATTGAGCTGTGATGACGCCATGGTGGCCATTACAGCCGACTATCCCAGACTGCTCCCTGCGTCGCACGTAAGAAAAACCAAAATCCCAACTCCAAAAACTAGGATCCCCTTTTAGACACTTCACCTACCATATACATATGGTGTTTTATAGGGAAGGCATTCGGGACACCGTGCCGAACCCGCAGCAACTCGCCAACAAGAGGCACCGAGGCCGGGTAGGCCAAAAAGTAAGGCGGTCAGGACAAAGACACCGGCGTAGAGGTATGACAAAAACCCCACTCCGTAGTTGTCGTCTTTCTCAAAATGTAATGACGTCCATGTTTCTTTAATAGGAAAAACACTCGCCGGAATATGTCCGGAGAGGTTGCCGATCATGCTTCCACCAGTCGGGCTCCAGGGCCAGACATAGAGGCGGAAGTCGACATGGGGCGGACGCCGGATACTCCTCCTACAAAGGATGCGGATAGACTGTCCGCTACAAATTCAGAACTGGAGATAGCCATGAATCATAGGCGTCGCCGGGCCGTACTCCATGACGCTTGCTTCTCACCAGAGGCATTTGATGCCTTCAATTCTGGAGACGCGTACCTCCGTGCTACTCAAAATGGTCTAGCCAGAGCCACGGACTAGTATGTAAGGGATGTACGTGTAAGAAAATCTGATGATTATATGTATCAGTAGCCCCTGAGACTTGAAACAATTGGCACAACTGATTTAAGGATCATTTATTATGCAGGTTCTTACAGAGAAGAATACTCGACTGTCACATGAGCTGGAGGAATGCAAGACCCAACTTCGGGCCGCCACTGCTGCATTGAAGGAACCTGAAAAGTCCCCAGCTGGTAACATTTGTTTCAAAGAATGATAGGTATCATATAGTGTGCAGCATGGCTGCAGATCTAACAGTAGATATTGCAGATGACTCCGGAGAGAATCCGGAGGACCAGCATGTCGTACGACAGCTAAAGGCTGGCGAACGCGTGCTGACTAAGGTCAGGCGGGAGAAAAACAATCTCCAAGAGCCAATACCAAGCTGAGCGTGGACCTGAAAGATGTTTGAGCCCAGCTTGCGGACTCCAAGAAGGAGAATAAGCGGCTTCGACGCGGCATTTTCAGTAAGTGCTTGAACGAACCCTTAAAAGGGTGCGGCGGAGAAGCCGGCTAACAGAGTTATGTCTGCAGGTATGCTGACGGGTCATCCCGCGGAGGAGATGCCCGGGTCTGCGGGTGATACTCTACCTGAGCTCTCACAACTACACGAACAAGTTCGGCAGGTGATGCAAGGTATTGCACAGGCCTTGTGGCCATCCGTCTCCCTGCCAGAAGGCATTGGAGTGCTTGCGGAGAAGCTCAAGGGAGCACGGCGGCGCTTCCGATTATGGAAGATATCGGCATGTCGTCAAGGTGCCAGGGAAGCCTGGGCCATGGTGAAGATGCGGTAAACCAAGGCTGACCCAAACCACATGGCCGAGGTCGGACTGTGGGGCCCAATTGGAAAGAGATCCCCATTAGCTTAGTGTATGGGCAAGTAGAATTAGCCGCAAAGTATTCCCAATAGGATTGTAGGCTAGACAGCCTGTTGGATGGTATAGAAGAGGAATTTAGTCAGTCTACATGACTATGTAATTAAAGTGACATGTATAATGCCTTCTAGCCGGATTGTAAATCATTTGTCATGGCAAACCTTTTCGCTTCATCCTCGGGACCCAATAGTCCGGAATGTATCCAAATACCCGCTCAGTTATATAAGAACTGGGGTACGCGTGGAAACTAGGCGTAGGGGTCATTAGTGCTTGAACAGACAAGTATCCAACTAGTTATGTTATATTACATGGGTAGTAAGAAACATCTTCCAGGGAGAATAGTTCCGTTAAGGATTCCTTTCCCTGGGTACGCATGCCCTAAAGTGCATGTCCGGACTGCGAGAGGAGACGCAGGCAAAAACATCTGGGGGCACATATGGAAAATAAATAAAAATCATCTTTTGTTCACCGACCGAATATTCCCTTAAGAATGCTAGCTTTCGGCTTCACCCAGTCTGAGGTACACATCTGGCTGACCCGGCAGTAACAATCGCAGAGGTGCTCCCCTTATGCCCTAGTCGAATTAATGGGAACGTAGGGCATAAATATAAGAGCCAGGCAACCCAGCTTGGCCAAAACTTAAGTCATATCGATGCATAAAATGGCGAAGAAAAGGTACATCGGAAGAATAACACATGTGCGGGGCATGAAGCCCAGATGAATAATTAAGCTTCTGTGTAAGAAGCCCCCAGGTATAATGAGCGTGGTTAGCGCATCAATAGTGTGCAAGCAAGGCACAAGTTGGCCCTTGAAGGCCTTGAGAAAGAATAAAAGAGAGGAAGAGAAAAAAGACAGATAATGTATATGCAAAAAATGGACAGAGGAAGGAGATGCACATAGAGTCCGGCGCTAGGCGTAGAATCTTCGGAGCCTGGCTGCGTTCCATGGGTTCGGCTCAAGTCGATTATTCTATGCATCCTGCAGACGGTACACTCCATCGGTCAGAACTTGGTCAATAATGAAGGGACCTTCCCATTTGGGCTCAAGCTTGGCCTTTTTCTTCTCCGGTAGGCGTAGAACTAGCTCACCAACATTATAAGTTTTGGCCTGTACTTCTCTGCTTTGGTATCTGCGAGCCTGTTGCTGATAGAATGCGAAACGGGCTTTTGCCACGTCGCGCTCCTCCTCCAGGGTGTCCAGACTGTCCTGTCGATCGAGCCCGGCTTCTCTTTCTTCATACATGCGCACTCGAGGTGAGTCATGAATTATGCCGCAGGGCACTGTGTCGTACACCATAAAGAAGGGTGTGTATCTGGTAGTACGATTCGGCGTGGTCTGCAGCCCCCAGAGTACGGAGTCGAGCTCCTCTACCTAGTGCGTGTTAGACTCCTTTAAGGACCGCACTAATCTGGGTTTCATGCCGCTCATGATAAGACCATTTGCTCGCTCAACTTGGCCGTTAGTTTGTGGGTGATAGACAGAGGCATAATCGAGCTTAATGCCCATGTTGCTGCACTAGAGTTTTACCTCGTCGGTCGTGAAGTTTGTGCCGTTGTCAGTGATGATGCTGTGGGGGACGCCATACTGGTGCACAACCCCGGATATGAAGTCTATCACCGGTCCGGATTCGGCCGTTTTAACAGGTTTGGCTTCTATCCATTTGGTGAATTTATCCACCATGAACAGTAGGTATTTTTTCTTATGGGTTCCCCCTTTAAGAGGTCCAACCATGTCAAGCCCCCAGACCGCGAAGGGCCAGGTAATGGGGATTGTTTGGAGGGCGGTGGGTGGCATGTGGCTTTGGTTCGCAAAAAGCTAGCAACCGACGCATCGTTGGACCAAGTCCTGTGCATCTACCAAGGCCGTCGGCCAATAAAAACCTGTACGGAAGGCCTTGCTTACAAGGGCCCGGGCTGCAGCGTGGTGGCCGCCGAGCCTGGCGCGAATTTCTGCCAAAAGCTTCTGCCCTTCCTCTTTGGAGATGCACCTTTGAAGGACTCCGGTAGTGCTTTTTTATACAGCTCTCCCTCGTGGACCCTGTAGGCTTTAGATCGCCGCACTAGGCAGCGTGCCTCATTTTGGTCCTCGGGAAGTTCCTGCCTAGTTTGGTAGGCCAGGAATGGTTCTGTCCACAGGGCGATGATGGCCATTATTACGTGGGTTGAAGGTGTTATTTCGGTGGCAGAGCCTCCGATTATGTCAGAGTGTTCGGTATCGGGCATTTTGGTCGGGTCCAGACTATTGTTACCGGTGTCCCCTTCCCATACCACAGATGGCTTAAACAACCTCTCCAAAAAGATGTTGGGGGACCGCATCACGTTTTGCACCGATGCGGGCGAGGATATCCGCCGCCTGATTGTTTTCCCGAGCCACATGGTGAAATTCGAGCCCCTCGAACCGAGCTGACATCTTTAGGACGGCGTTGCAATAGGCCGCCATCTTTGGATCCTTGGCATCGAAGTCTCCATTTATTTGGGATATTGTGAGGTTCGAATCCCCACGCACCCCCATGCGTTGAATGCCCATGGAGACTGCCATCCGAAGACCATGTAATAGGGCTTCGTATTCAGCTGTGTTGTTGGAGTCTATATACGGTATCTGTAGTATGTATTGAACTATATCTCCGGTTGGGGACGTCAGGATGATGCCAGCCCCCAGACCAGCCAGCATTTTGGAGCCGTTGAAGTGCATGATCCAATTGGACTATGTGCCGTACTCTTTAGGGAGTTCGGCTTCCGTCCATTCGGCGACAAAGTCAATACTTGCGATTTAATGGCTCGCCGGGGTTTGTATGTTATGTCGGACGGGAGGAGCTCAATGGCCCATTTGGCAATCCAGTCCGTGGCGTCGCG
This sequence comes from Triticum dicoccoides, assembly GCF_002162155.2. Lineage (NCBI taxonomy): Eukaryota > Viridiplantae > Streptophyta > Magnoliopsida > Poales > Poaceae > Triticum > Triticum dicoccoides. The sequence continues at coordinate 71,032,541 of NC_041390.1, read as the reverse complement.
GTTATTTATAATATCATTAAGTGGCACTTCCGAGGCTACTGTAATTGAACACTCTTGAAAGTAGTGTCGCAGCTTCCGAGATGCCATGAATACCGCATAGGCTATCTTTTGATAATGTGGGTACCGTGATTTGCATGGAGTGAGGACAGTGGATACATCATATACCGGCTTTTATAGGGGGATTATGTCCGTCCATTTCTCGTTCGACGACGAGCACTGCGCTTACAACCTGATGAGTTGCCGCAATGTACAACAGCATTGGTTCGCCGATGTTTGGCGCGGCCAAGATTGGGTTGGTTACCAATATGGCTTTTATTTCTTCCAATCCGGCTGTGGCAGCGTCCGTCCACTGAAAGTGTTCGGTGCACCGAAGGAGACGATAAAGGGGTAATGCCTTTTCTCCTAAGCGGGAGATAAAGCGGCTTAGAGCCGCCACACATCTGGTTAATTTCTGGATTTGTTTGAGGTCCATTGGCATAGCCAACTATGACAGAGCTCGGATTTTGGCCGGATTTGCTTCAATTCCTCTACTGGAGACAATGAAATCCAGGAGCTTTCCGGCTGGTACACCGAAAACGCATTTTTCCGAATTGAGCTTGATGTCGTATGTTCGGAGGTTGTCGAATGTGAGCCTCAAGTCGTCTATTAGAGAGTCGACGTGTTTGGTTTTGACGACCACATCATCTACATATGCCTCTACTGTTTTGCCGATCTGTTTCTCCAGACATGTCTGAATCATGCGCTGATATGTTGCGCTGGCGTTTTTGAGCCCAAAAGGCATTGTGTTGAAACAGAAGGGGCCATATGGTGTGATAAATGCCATTGTGGCTTGGTCGGACTCCGCCATCTTGATTTGGTGGTAGCCGGAGTATGCGTCGAGGAAACACAATGAATCGTGTCCTGCGGTAGCATCGATAATTTGATCGATGCGGGGGAGGGGGAAGGGATCCTTTGGGCAAGCCTTGTTGAGGTCCTTGAAATCGACACATAGGCGCCAGGATTTGTCCTTCTTTGGTACCATCACCAGGTTTGCTAGCCAGTCCGGGTGTTTTATTTCTCTAATGAATCCAGCCTCCAATAACTTGGCTAGTTCCTCTCCCATAGCTTGTCTCTTAGGTTCAGAGAAATGCTGAAGAGTCTGCTTGACCGGCTTGAATCCCTTTAGAATATTAAGGCTATGCTCGGCCAGCCTGCGTGGGATTCCTGGCATGTCTGAGGGGTTCCAGGCGAATATGTCCCAATTCTCGCGCAGGAACTCTCGTAGTGTGGCGTCCACAGCAGGGTTTAACTGTGCCCCGATGGAGGCTATTTTTGTAGGGTCCGTTGGGTGGACTTGGAATTTGACTATTTCATCCGCTGGTTTAAAAGAGGTGGACTTGATCTCTTGTCAAGTATCATGTCGTCCCTGTCCACTGTGGAGCGTAGCGCAGTTAATTCCTCAGCAACAAGGGCTTCGGATAATGCCTCGAGGGCCAATGCGGCTATTTTGTTTTCGGCGCGGAGTGTTGTGTCCGGATCACTAGCGAGAGTGATGATTCCGTTGGGCCCGGGCATTTTGAGCTTCATGTACCCGTAATGGGGTATAGCTTGGAAGATCATGAACGCATCCCGCCCTAAAAGGGCGTGGTATCCTCTACTAAATGGGGACACTTGTAATGTAATTTCTTCGGACCTATAGTTCTCCGGCGTGCTGAATACCACATCTAGTGTGATTTTCCTAGCACAGCGTGCTTCCCGACTGGGGATGATTCCTCTGAAGGTTGTGCTGCTTTGCTCAATGCGTTTCCAGTCTATTTCCATTTTTTGAAGAGTTTCCTCATAGATGAGGTTTAATCCACTGCCGCCGTCCATGAGTACTTTGGGGAGTCAATTCGGTTTTCCAGGCGCTTTACATCGCACAGTACTTTCATACTATGGACGCCAAGTCGGCGAAGCATGATATGTCACGACGACTTATGGCGTTAAGGATTCCCTTGTCCGTGCAATTATTGCAAAAAAATGAGACTGCATCTTCCTCGCGACAGTCCTTAACCTTGTTCATCACAAGGAGGAATCTGGCCCAATAATGATGTACTGTTTCCTGGGGCGCTTGCCTGATGTGGGAAAGATCATTTATGCTTGGGTGGGTGGGTGGCTTTGAGTCCGAACCCTTACCCGATCTGAGATCCAGGGGCCGAGGAGTTTCCAATCTTGGAAGTTCGGGTTTCGGGATGTTGCCCGATAAGTCTGGCCCGCCGCCTAACTCTAGGTTCAGGGCTTGGGTGATGTCCTCCCGTAAACGGGTATCCGGCTCGGAGAGCTCAGGAATCCAAAAATAGTTACTCCTCAAGATAGAGGAAGAATCGCTGCATTGTTCCTCCACCACCGCAATATGATGGGTGACCGGTGGAGTGTTAATCTCCCTTTGATCGGGTTTAAGCCCAATCCGATCATCGTCCGTAGCGACTCCGAAGGCGGTGATGCAATCCAAGAGCTTGTTTAGGGATGAGAGCTCCATTGGATCCATCTGCTCGGCAAATTCCGAGCCGACGTGGAGGCTGTTTTCGATGACCCGAGAAGTCATCGTCGGTGCAGCAGCCGAACGAGCGGTCATGATGAAACTGTCTAGCCGGAGAGTTTGGCCAACAGCCAGGGCTCCCCCGGCGGTAATGTTGTTTTTAACAATGAGACGAGGCATCCTTCCTTAAGGTGACGGCACAGTGGAACTCTCAATGAAAGCACCAATGTCGGTGTCAAAACCGGCGGATCTCGGGTAGGGGGTCCTGAACTGTGCGTCTAAGGCGGAAGGTAACAGGAGGCAGGGGACATGATGTTTACCCAGGTTCGGGCCCTCTTGATGGAGGTAATACCCTACGTCCTGCTTGATTGTTCTTGATAATATGAGTAGTACAAGAGTTGATCTACCACAAGATCAGAGAGGCTAAACCCTAGAAGCTAGCCTATGGTATGATTGTCTGTTGTCCTATGGACTAAAACCCTCCGGTTTATATAGACACCAGAGGGGGCTAAGGTTACACAAGGTCGGTTACAAAGGAGGAGATATACATATCCGTATTGCCTAGCTTGCCTTCTACGCCAAGTAAAGTCCCATCCGGACACGAGACGAAGTCTTCAATCTTGTATCTTCATAGTCCAATAGTCCGGCCAAAGGATATAGTCCGGTTGTCCGGAGACCCCCTAATCCAGGACTCCCTCAATACCCCATTAAGGAATGCAGTTTTGACATCCATTTGCCAAATTTCATAAAATGTGGCAATTGCTAACATGATTCGGATAGACTTTAAGCATCAATACGAGTGAGAAAATCTCATCGTAGTTAACGTCTTGAACTTGTAAAAACCTTTTTCGACAAGTCGATCTTTGTAGATAGTAACACTACTATCAGCGTCCGTCTTCCTCTTGAAGATACATTTATTCTCAATGGTTCACCGGTCATCGGGCAAGTCAATCAAAGTCCATACTATGTTCTCATATATGGATCCCATCTCAGATTTCATGGCCTTAAGCCATTTCACGGAATCTGGGCTCATCATCGCTTCATCATAGTTCGTAGGTTCGTCATGGTCTAGTAACATGGCTTCCAAAACAGGATTACCGTACCACTCTGGTGCGTAACGTACTCTGGTTGACCTATGAGGTTCGGTAGTAACTTGATCAAAAGTTTCATGATCATCATCATTAGCTTCCTCACTTACTAGTGTAGGAATCACTGGAATTGATTTTTGTGATGAACTACTTTCCAATAAGGGAGTAGGTACAATTACCTCGTCAAGTTCTACTTTCCTCCCACTCACTTCTTTTGAGAGAAACTCCTTCTCTAGAAAGGATCTATTCTTAGCAACGAATATCTTGCATTCAGATCTGTGATAGAAGGTGTACCCAACAGTCTCTTTTGGGTATCCTATGAAGACACATTTCTGAAGGCAATATGCCCTAGAGGCAATAATAAAGTTATTATTTATTTCCTTATATCATGATAAATGTTTATTATTCATGCTAGAATTGTATTAACCGGAAACATAATACATGTGTGAATACATAGACAAACATAGTGTCACTAGTATGCCTCAACTTGACTAGCTCGTTGATCGAAGATGGTTAAGTTTCCTAACCATAGACATGAGTTGTCATTTGATTAATGGGATCACATCATTAGGAGAATGATGTGATTGACTTGACCCATTTCGTTAGCTTAGCACTTGATCGTTTAGTTTGTTGCTATTGCTTTCTTCATGACTTATACATGTTCCTATGACTATGAGATTATGCAACTCCCGTTTACCGGAGGAACACTTTGTGTGCTACCAAATGTCACAACGTAACTGGGTGATTATAAAGGTGCTCTACAGGTGTCTAATAAGGTACTTGTTGGGTTGGCGTATTTCGAGATTAGGATTTGTCACTCCGATTGTCGGAGAGGTATCTCTGGGCCCTCTCGGTAATGCACATCACATAAGCCTTGCAAGCATTGCAACTAATAAGTTAGCTGTGGGATGATGTATTACGGAACGAGTAAAGAGACTTGCCGGTAAAAAGATTGAACTAGGTATTGAGATACCGACGATCAAACCTCGGGCAAGTAACATACCGATGACAAAGGGAACAACGTATGTTGTTATGCGGTCTGAACGATAAAAGATCTTCGTAGAATATGTAGGAGCCAATATGAGCATCCAGGTTCCGCTATTGGTTATTGACCGGAGACGTGTCTCGGTCATGTCTACATTGTTCTCGAACCCATCGGGTCCGCACGCTTAACGTTACGATGAAAGTTTCATTATGAGTTTATATATTTTGATGTACTGAAGGTTGTTCGGAGTCCCGGATATGATCACGGACATGACGAGGAGTCTCGAACTGGTCGAGACATAAAGATCGATATATTGGACGGCTATATTCGGACACCGGAAGTGTTTCAGGTGATTTTGGAGAAAACCAGAGTGCCCGAAGGGTTACCGGAACCCCCCGGGGAAGTATTGGGCCTTAGTGGGCCAGAGGGGAGAGAGAGGGCAGCAGCCCAGGAGATGGCGCGCCCCACCCATGGGGAGTCCGAATTGGACTAGGGGAGGGGGGCGCGGCCCCTCTTTCCCTCTCCCTCTCCCTCTCTTTCCTTCCCCCTTCTCTCTTCCTAGTTGGACTAGGAAAGGGGAGTCCTACTCCTACTAGGAGGAGGACTCCCCCCTCCTTGGCGCGCCCCAAAGGCCGGCCGGCCTCTCCCCCTTGCTCCTTTATGTACATGGGCAGGGGGGCACCTCTAGACACACAAGTTGATCTTCATGATCATTCTCTTAGCCGTGTGCGGTGCCCCCTCCACCATAATCCTCGATAATATTGTAGCGGTGCTTAGGCGAAGCCCTGCGACGGTAGAACATCAAGATCGTCACCACGCCGTCGTGCTGATGGAACTCTTCCCCGACACTTTGCTAGATCGGAGTCCGGGGATCATCATCGAGCTGAACGTGTGCTAGAACTTGGAGGTGCCGTAGTTTCGGTGCTTGATCGGTCGGGCCGTGAAGACGTATGACTACATCAACCGCGTTGTGCTAATGCTTCCGCTTCTGGTCTACGAGGGTACGTAGACAACACTCTCCCCTCTCGTTGCTATGCATCACCATGATCTTGCGTGTGCGTAGGAAATTTTTGAAATTACTACGTTCCCCAACAGTGGTATCAGAGCCTAGATTTTATGCGTTGATGTAATATGCACGAGTAGAACACAAGTGAGTTGTGGGCGATATAAGTCATACTGCTTACCAGCATGTCACACTTTGGTTCGGCTGTATTGTTGGATGAAGCGGCCCGGACCGACATTACGCGTACGCTTACACGAGACTGGTTTTACCGTCGTGCTATGCACACTGGTGACTAGCGGGTGTCAGTTTCTCCAACTTTAGTTGAACCGAGTGTGGCTACGCCCAGTCCTTGAGAAGGTTAAAACAACACTAACTTGACAAACTATCATTGTGGTTTTGATGCGTAGGTAAGAACGGTTTTTGCTCAGCCCGTAGCAGCCACGTAAAACTTGCAACAACAAAGTAGAGGACGTCTAACTTGTTTTTGCAGGGCATGTTGTGATGTGATATGGTCAAGACGTGATGAGATATAAGTTGTTGTATAAGATGATCATGTTTTGTTGAAGTCGGCAACTGGCAGAAGCCTTATGGTTGTCTCTTTATTGCATAAGATGCAAGAGCCAAATAATTGCTTTACTTTATCGCTATGCGATAGCAATAGTTGCAAGAGCAGTAGTTGGCGAGACGACCATCTGACGACACATTGATATAGATCAAGATGATGGAGATCATGGTGTCATGCCGGTGACGATGGAAATCATGACGATACTTTGGAGAAGGATATCAAAGGCACAAGATGATGATGGCCATATCATGTCACATATTTTGATTGCATGTGATGTTTATCTTTTATACATCTTATTTTGCTTAGTTTGATGGTAGCTTTATAAGATGATCTCTCACTAATTATCAAGGTACAAGTGTTCTCCCTGAGTATGCACCGTTGCGAAAGTTCTTCGTGCTGAGACACCACGTGATGATCGGGTGTGATAGGCTCTACGTTTAAATACAACGGTGCAAAATAGTTGCACACGCGGAATACTCAGGTTAAACTTGACGAGCCTGGCATATAACAGATATGGCCTCAGAACACGGAGACCGAAAGGTCGAGCGTGAATCATATAGTAGATATGATCAACATAGTGATGTTCACCATTGAAACTACTCCATCTCACGTGATGATCGGACATGGTTTAGTTGATTTGGATCACGTGATCACTTAGAGGATTAGAGGGACTAGTCGACCCGTGCACTTGCATGGGCTAGTATCATATGGAAAGTTGAAATCCAACCATATTTAACCTTCTTAGAATTTTATGTCATTAGAATTTCTTATGTATTGCATATAGTATATTTAAATTTACATTTATATTTAGTTATATCAAACCAAATAAAAGTAGTTTGAAATCCTAACCTCTTACATTATCGTTTGAAGCATGTAGTAAGAAAAGGTTATTTGGCCAGTTTGCTAACTCCAAAAGGTCATCGATCTACTTCTGATGCTCATTGACAAAGAGAACAAAACAATTCTTAACCATCTGACTACATGGAAGCATAATGATAAGATTATATTTTATGGTGGATTTGCAATTACAGACAAAGACCAACAACAATAGCCATATACGTACCACAAATTGTCCCATTGCTTGGCTGCACACATAAAATACAATATATTAGATGGGTTGCCTTCTCTATAGAAGGTCGGCCAAAAGGGAGTATCAATTATCAATTATTTTTTGAATAAGACAATCATACAATTGGATGATAGGAAATTTGCATATCGGAAGAAGTATAATGATTTATGGGCTAGAGAACATAAGTTATAAGGCGTGCTTCCATACACACCACATAAATATTGTTTCTTCAGGCTTACAACCAATATGGGTTAAGCATACGAAAGAAAACCACACATCTATATATTATTTATTTTAGCAATTTCGTGAAGTATGATAGATTGCATTCGACTTTCAGTTGAAATAATATGCTCTAATGTACATATGCTCTAATGTACACTGTTGATTTCCGTCAAACTTTGTAATACATTATTTAAGGGGCGTACCAACAAAAACATCATAAGCTTATTGTCAATGAAGGCATCTTCCTGTTCTGTGTCTATTTCTGCACTTTGCTAGTTGTGTCATGCTACCTACATGCAACACGTCGTACTTCCAATAGATATGAAACACTAAGAACAGAAAGCATCTATAGGGAACTGATATTGTAATGGTATTAATGTGGAAGTACACAAATCTCTCCCATAAAATTGAAATGAAGGGAATGGTATCGTGATGAAACATTATCTTTCTGCTTAAGTTAATCATTGAGTTAAAAGACATCAGATGTGGACACATAATCTTACATAACCCAAAAATAAAACGCTGCTAGAATTTGCACAAAACACAGAAAACAATGGTGCTGCAAGGAGAAATATGAAATACCAATTAATTAACCATAAAACTGTACTTGAGAACATACATTTAACATATCATAAGTGATCGGACTAACACAGAGTGCATTGGACCTGGGTAAAGCTTATGTTCCTGATATCAAATATCTATGTTTTGTCTTTATTTTAAGAATAATTGATCAAAATTCTTGTAAATAAATGATTCTAAAGATATTCTAAACTTTCAGCATAGATATGCAAGCAAATGTCTAGGGCGCACTGATTGGCGACAATACTCAGAAATGTTGGACTGAGTATACCACAAAATACCATCATGCATTTAACATAATACGTGCAGCTTATAGCAGGTTAAAGGAAACTCATAAAGAGATCTCCTTTATTCAAAAATACGTACCTGCAGCTGGGACTCCTGCCAAAAAACGGGCTCTTGTTCATATAAATCAAGGTCTAGACATGTCAGAATAATCCTAGCAGCAAAGAAATCTTACAGGTTAGAAACCCAAGAGTAAAGTAAGTGTAATATTCTGATAGAGAAGCAATAGACTATGAAGAGAAGAACGAACCTGGGAAAGAAACACTGAAAATGCTCCAAAGCGAAAACTATTTTTGAGTAGAATCTGAGAAGAAATCATATCCAAGTAGGAGAAAAATGATCTAGCTGTTGTTTACTCTTGACCGTTCCTTCCAAATAGCCACCATCTGAATTCATTCAAGCACACCTGATGAGAAAAAATAAATAAAAATATCACCATTTGTTTCTCGGTCATCTACTTGTTGCAAGAAGAAACAATAATAATTCTAGAGGTGCAACTAAATTTTATAAGTAAACATGAGAGAGATTAATGTCGATTTTGTTTGGAGCAATAATAAAACAATTTCCAATTGACAAACAGTTTAATATGACCACAACCACAACGCAACAACTGTTGTTTTTAATGTTTAGAAAAAATCTATATAATTCATTAGCAGCAATAAGAATCTGCAGGCATGTAGAAAATATACCTGCAAAATAGTAGCTATTCATTGCAGCCTATACCATGCAATGCACCACAGCATAAATTAAATTTAGGACCTTGACCACTGATTTGAGGCATATATTGTGAGCTTTTATACATAATTTTGTCCTTTTTCAACTGTAAATCAGGAGAAACATATGAAGAGAAATAGCTCATGCATAGCTACGTTTTCCATTACCTCATTTAGATTATGAGCAGGTCCAACAGTTATACGACTAAACTGAGATGGGATTATTGAAACTGGCAGAAAAATGGTATGGTGCAAATATTCAATGTATTGTGCTGAGAGGAGTAACACATACAGATGGGAGTCGATCTCATCCTTGTTATGTCGTAGACAACATAGTCAAGCTGTTGCTTCTTGACAGGAACAAATGGATGGTGGGTGTCTTGTGGTGGTTGCACGCCATGTTGATCTTTAATTGGCAGCACATTCCTAGACCTTCCTTGATCAACTGTATGATACATCTGCAATTCAAACCCATAGCTATGACATGAGATGACAGAAAACAATTGATCTGCAGTTCAAAACTCATAGTAGAAGTAATTGTAGCATATCACCTACCATTGCCTTATCCATCTTCATGGCCTTTTCCTGCAGCACACTGAGGTCCTTAATGCCCAATAGCAAGATCATCATGAAACACTGGAGAAATCATGAGCTTGTCCCCGATCGTCATGTACGTGGCTGTGGCTGTTTTGGCTGGGGCATTGCTGAGGTAGACCCTCAAAAGCTCGTACTATCGTGGAGTAGAAGGCCGGGTTGAGGTGCCTCATACCTGATTGGGAGGAGACAACCATGTAATATGCACGGAAACAAATCAGTGCCAGAAACCGAACCAAGGAGAAGAGCTGCAGGAGAGGTTCAATGTTCAATCTATGAAGAGCATGTAAAAAATTGACTATCAATTCAACAGGAAAGATATGGTGGATTCATGTATAAACCGTCAAGAAAACAAATGAAGAAAGAACATGGGATCAATGCCCTAGATTGCTTGCTTTAGTTTGAGGGAGAGTCGATGGATTGGTTTTTCACGGGAGGTGGATTTGTTTTTCATGGGAGGAGAGAGAGAGACCATGGTAGATATGTCCAACCACCAGATTTGCTTGAGGTTGTTGTTATTCCTTCAAACAGGGAGAGATATAGATTGAGATAGTCGTTGGGCCATGGAAGAGAGATACGTGAGAGATTTTTACATGAGAGTTTGTTAGACTAAAAAAACATGAGAGTTTGTTAGAGATACGTGAGAGATTGAGAGAATAAGGTCACGGGAGAGAGGTGCCTATTTTTTTTTGTTGGGCCATGGGAGAGAGATACGTGAGAGATTTTTACATGAGAGTTTGTTAGACTAAAAAAACATGAGAGTTTGTTAGAGATACGTGAGAGATTGAGAGAATAAGATCACGGGAGAGAGATGCCTGTTTTTTTCTTCTGTGAGTCGATCTACACCGTTATAATTCGGTCCAATCAGATTAACGGCTCGTAAAATCTAATTAACGTGGTAATTTCTAGGGAGTCGCAAATTAGTATAGGTATAGATGTCTATCTAAGTGGGAGTTCTTAAGTAATATGATTAATTGAACTTTAATTTATCATGAACTTAGTCCTGGTAGTATTAGCATATCTATGTTGTAGATCAATAGCTCGCGTTTAGCACCCCTGTTTTATTTTTTGATATGTTCCTAGAGAAAACTAAGTTGAAAGATGTTAGTAGCAATGATGCAGATTGGATCCGTGATCTGAGGTTTATCCTCATTGCTGCACAGAAGAATTATGTCTTTGATGAACTACTAGGTGACAAACCTATTGCAGGAGTAGATGCAGATGTTATGAACATTTGGCTAGCTCAATATGATGACTACTTGATAGTTTAGTGCACCATGCTTAAACGGCTTAGAATCGGGACTTCAAAGACGTTTTGAACGTCATGGACCATATGAGATGTTCCAGGCGTTGAAGTTAATATTTCAAGCAAATACCCGAGTTGAGAGATATGAAGTCTCCAACAAGTTCTATAGCTAGAAGATGGAGGAGAATAGCTCAAGCAGTGAGCATGTGCTCAAATTGTCTGGGTACTACAATCGCTTGAATCAAGTGGGAGTTAATCTTCCAGATAAAATAGTGATTGACAGAATTCTCTAGTCACCATCACCAAGTTAGTAGAACTTTGTGATGAACTATGATATGCAAGGGATAATGGAAACGATTCCCAAGCTCTTCGTAATGCTGAAATCGACAAAGGTAGAAATCAAGAAAAATATCAAGTGTTGATGGTAGACAAGACCACTGGTTTCAAGAAAAGGGCAAAGGGAAGAAGGGGAACTTCAAGAAGAACGGCAAGCAAGTTGCTGCTCAAGTGAAGAAGCCCAAGTCTGGTCCTAAGCCTAAGACTAAGTGCTTCTACTGCAAAGGGACTGGTCATTGGAAGCAGAACTGCCCCAAGTATTTGGCGGATAAGAAGGATGGCAAAGTGAACAAAGGTATATTTGATATATAGATTATTGATGTGTATTTTACTAGTGTTCGTAGAAACCCCTTGGTATTTGATACTGGTTCAGTTGCTAAGAGTAGTAACTCGAAATGGGAATTGCAGAAAGAACATAGACTAGTTAAGGGTGAAGTGATTATGTGTGTTGGAAGTGGTTCCAAGATTGATATGATCATCATCGCACACTCCCTATACTTTTTGGGATTAGTGTTGAACCTAAATAAGTGTTATTCGGTCTTTGCGTTGAGCATGAATATGATTTGATCATGTTTATTGCAATACGGTTATTCATTTAAGTAAGAGAATAAATTGTTGTTCTGTTTACATGAATAAAACCTTATATGGTTACACACCCAATGAAAATGGTTCGTTGGATCTCGATCGTAGTGATACACATATTCATAATATTGAAACCAAAAGATGCAAAGTTAATAATGATAGTGCAACTTATTTGTGGCGCTGCCGTTTAGGTCATATTGGTGTAAAGAGCATGAAGAAAATCCATGCTAATGGGCTTTTGGAATCACTTGATTATGAATCAGTTGATGCTTGCGAACCATGCCTCATGGGCAAGATGACTAAGACTCCGTTCTCCGGAACAATGGAGCGAGCAACAGATTTGTTGGAAATCATACATACTGATGTATGTGGTCCGATGAATATTGAGGCTCGCGGCAGGTATCATTATTTTCTGATCTTCACAGATGATTTGAGAAGATATGAGTATATCTACTTGATGAAACACAAGTCTGAAACATTTGAAAAGTTCAAAGAATTTCAGAGTGAACTGGAGAATCATCGTAACAAAAATAAAAGTTTCTACGATATGATCACAGAAGTAAAATATTTGAGTTACGAGTTTGGCCTTCAGTTAAAAACAATGTGAAATAGTTTCACTACTCACGCCACCTGGAACACCACAGTGTAATGGTGTGTCCGAACATCATAACCGTACTTTATTAGATATGGTGCGATCTATGATGTCTCTTACCGATCTACCACTATTGTTTTGGGGTTATGCATTAGAGACAGCTGCATTCACGTTAAATAGGGCACCATCTAAATCTGTTGAGACGACATTGTATGAATTATGGTTTGGGAAGAAACCTAAGCTGTCATTTCTTAAAGTTTGAGGTTGCAATGCTTGTGTGAAAAAGTTGTTGGGGAACGTAGCAATAATTCAAAATTTTCCTACGTGTCACCAAGATCAATCTATGGAGTCATCTAGCAACGAGGAAGGAGTGGATCTACATACCCTTGTAGATCGCGCGCGGAAGCGTTCAAGAGAACGGGGTTGATGGAGTCGTACTCGTCGTAATCCAAATCACCGATGATCCTAGCGCCGAACGGACGGCACCTCCGAGTTCAACACACGTACGGAGCAGCGACGTCTCCTCCTTCTTGATCTAGCAAGGGGGGAGGAGAGGTTGATGGAGATCCAGCAGCACGACGGCGTGGTGGTGGAAGTAGCGGGATTCCAACAGGGCTTCGCCAAGCGCTGCGGGAGGAGGGAGATGTGTCATGGGAGGGAGAAGGAGGCGCCAGGGCTTAGGTATAGCTGCCCTCCCTTCCCCCCACTATATATAGGGCCAAGGGAGAGGGGGGGCGCAGCCTTGGCCCTTCCTCCAAGGAAGGGTGCGGCCAGGGAGGAGTCCATCCTCCCCAAGGCACCTAGGAGGTGCCTCCCCCCTTTAGGACTCTTCCTTTCCCTTATCTCTTGGCGCATGGGCCTCTTGGGGCTGATGCCCTTGGCCCATATAGGCCAAGGCGCACACCCCTACAGCCCATGTGGCCCCCCGGGGCAGGTGGACCCCCTTGGTGGACCCCCGGACCCCTTTCGGCACTCCTGGTACAATACCGATAATGCGCGAAACTTTTCCGGCGACCAAAACAAGACTTCCCATATATAAATCTTTACCTCCGGACCATTCCAGAACTCCTCGTGATGTCCGGGATCTCATCCGGGACTCCGAACAACTTTTGGGTTACCGCATACTAATATCTCTATAACCCTAGCATCACCGAACCTTAAGTGTGTAGACCCTACGGGTTCGGGAACCATGCAGACATGACCGAGACGTTCTCCGGTCAATAACAAATAGCGGGATCTGGATAACCATGTTGGTTCCCACATGTTCCACAATGATCTCATCGGATGAACCACGATGTTGAGGATTCGATCAATCCCGTATTCAATTCCCTTTGTCTAGCGGTATTGTACTTGCCCGAGATTCGATCGTCGGTATCCGATACCTTGTTCAATCTCGTTACCGGCAAGTCTCTTTACTCGTTCTGTAACACATTATCCCGTGATCAACTCCTTGATCACATTGTGCACATTATGATGATGTCCTACCGAGTGGGCCCAGAGATACCTCTCCATTTACACGGAGTGACAAATCCCAGTCTCGATTCGTGCCAACCCAACAAACACTTTCGGAGATACCTATAGTGTACCTTTATAGCCACCCAGTTACGTTGTGACATTTGGCACACCCAAAGCACTCCTACGGTATCCGGGAGTTGCACAATCTCATGGTCTAAGGAAATGATACTTGACATTAGAAAAGCTTTAGCATACAAACTACATGATCTTGTGCTAGGCTTAGGATTGGGTCTTTGTCCATCACATCATTCTCCTAATGATGTGATCCCGTTATCAACGACATCCAATTTTCATGGTCAGGAAACCGTAACCATCTATTGATCAACGAGCTAGTCAACTAGAGGCTTACTAGGGACATGGTGCTGTCTATGTATCCACACATGTATCTGAGTTTCCTATCAATACAATTCTAGCATGGATAATAAATGATTATCATGAACAAGGAAATATAATAATAATAACTAATTTATTATTGCCTCTAGGGCATATTTCCAACAGTCTCCCACTTGCACTAGAGTCAATAATCTAGTTCATATCGTCATGTGATTAACACTCACAGGTCACATCGCCATGTGACCAACATCCAAAGAGTTTACTAGTGGCACTAAACTAGTTCACATCATCATGTGATTAAGACTCAATGAGTTCTGGGTTTGATCATGTTTTGCTTGTGAGAGAGGTTTTAGTCAACGGGTCTGCAACATTCAGATCCATATGTACTTCACAAATCTCTGTGTCATCTCCTAGATGCAGCTACCACGTTCTATTTGGAGCTATTCCAAATAACTGTTCTACTATATGAATCCAGTTTACTACTCAGAATAATCTGGATTAGTGTCAAAGTTTGCATCGGCGTAACCCTTTACGACGAACTCTTTTACCACCTCCATAATCGAGAAAATTCCTTAGTCCACTAGTTACTAAGGATAACTTTGACCGCTGTCCTGTGATCCATTCTTGGATCACTCTTGTACCCCTTGACTGACTCACGACAAGGCACACTTCAGGTGCGGTACACAGCATAGCATACTGTAGAGAGCCTATGACAAAAGTATAGGGGACGACCTTCGTCCTTCCTCTTTCTTCTGCCGTGGTCGAGCTTTAAGTCTTAACTTCATACCTTACAACTCAGGCAAGAACTCCTTCTTTGGCTGATCCATCTTGAACACCTTCAAGATCATGTCAAGGTATGTGCTCATTTGGAAGTACCATTAAGCGTTTTTTATCTATCTTTATAGGTCTTGATGCTTAATGTTCAAGTAGCTTAATCCAGTTTTTCCATTGAAAAACACCTTTCAAATGACCCTATATGCTTTCCAGAAATTCTACGTCATTTCTGATCCACAATATGTCAACAACATATACTCATCAGAAATTCTATAGTGCTCCCACTCACTTCTTTGGAAATACAAGTTTTTCATAAACTTTGTATACACCCAAAATCTTTGATCATCTCATCAAAGCATACATTCCAACTCCGAGATGCTTACTCCAGTCCTTAGAAGGATTGCTGGAGCTTTGCATACTTATTAGCATCTTTCAGGATTGACAAAACCTTCGAGGAAACAATGTTTTGACATCCTATCTGCAAGATTTCATAAATAATGCAGTAATCGCTAATATAATTCCAACAGACTCTTAGCATCGCTACGAGTGAGAAAGTCTCATCGTAGTCAACTCCTTGAACTTGTCGGGAAACATCTTAACAACAAGTCGAGCTTTCTTAATGGTGATACTTACCATCATTGTCCGTCTTCCTTTTAAAATCCATATGTACCTAACAGCCTTACGACCATCAAGTAGTTCTTCCAAAGTCTACACTTTGTTTTCATACATGGATCCTTTCTCGGATTTTATGGCCTCGAGCCATTTATCGGAATCCGGGCCCACCATCGCTTCTCCATAGCTCGTAGGTTCATTGTTGTCTAGCAACATGACTTCCAAGAAAGGATTACGTACCACTCTAAAGTAGTACGCATCCTTGTCATCCCACGAGGTTTGGTAGTGACTTGATCTGAAGTTTCATGATCACTATCATAAGCTTCCACTTCAATTGGTGTAGGTGCCACAGGAACAACTTCCTGTGCCCTGCCACACACTAGTTGAAGAGACGGTTCAATAACCTCATCAAGTCTCCACCATCCTCCCACTCAATTCTTTCGAGAGAAACTTTTCCTCGAGAAAGGACCCGATTCCTGAAACAATCCCTTATTGCTTTCGGATCTGAGATAGGAGGTATACCCAACTGTTTTGGGTGTCCTATGAAGATGCATTTATCCGCTTTGGGTTCGAGCTTAACAGCCTGAAACTTTTTCACATAAGCGTTGCAGCCCCAAACTTTTAAGAAATGACAGCTTAGGTTTCCCTAAACCATAGTTCATACAGTGTCATCTCATCGGAATTACGTGGTGCCCTATTTAAAGTGAATGTGGTTGTCTCTAATGCCTAACCCATAAACTATTGTGGTAATTCGATAAGAGAGATCATGGTATGCATCATATCCAATAGGGTGCAGTTATGATGTTTGGACACACCATCACACTATGGTGTTCCAGGCTGTATTAGTTGTGAAACAATTTCCACAATGTCTTAATTCTGTGCCAAACTCGTAATTCAGATATCCATCTCTATGATCATATCATAGATATTTTATCCTCTTGTCACGACGATCTTTCAACTTCACCCTGAAATTACTTGAACCTTTCAATAATTCAGACTGGTGATTCATCAAGTAAATATACTCAACATCTACTCAAATCATCTGTGAAGTAAGAACATAATGATATCCACTACATGCCTCAGCACTCATTGGATTGCACACATCAAAATGTATTACTTCCAACAAGTTGCTTTCTAGTTCCATTTTACTGAAAATGAGGCTTTCAGTCATCTTGCCCATGTGGTATGATTTGCATGTCTCAAGTGATTCAAAATCAAGTGAGTCCAAACGGTCCATTTGCATGGAGTTTCTTCATGCATATACACCAATAGACATGGTTCGCATGTCTCAAACCTTTCAAAACAAGTGAGCCCAAAGATCCATCAACATGGAGCTTCTTCATGCGTTTTATACCGATATGACTTACGTGGCAGTGCCACAAGTAGGTGGTACTATCATTACTATCTTTTGGCATGAACATGTGTATCACTACGATCGAGATTCAATAAACCATTCATTTCAGGTGTAAGACCATTGAAGGTTTTATTCAAATAAACAGAGTAACCATTATTCTCTTTAAATGAATAACCGTATTGCGATAGACATAATCCAATCATGTCTATGCTCAACGCAAACACCAAATAACAATTATTTAGGTTTTAATACCAATCTCGATGGTAGAGGGAGCGTGCGATGCTTGATCATATCAACCTTGGAAACACTTCCAACACATATCGTCAGCTCACCTTTAGCTAGTCTCCGTTTATTCCGTAGCTGTTATTTCGAGTTACTAACACTTAGCAACCGAACCGGTATCTAATACCCTCGTGCTACTTGGAGTACTAGTAAAGTACACATTAACACAATGTATATCCAATATACTTCTAACGACCTTGCTAGCCTTCTCATCTACCAAGTATCTAGGGTAATTCTGCTCCAGTGTCTGTTCCCCTTATTACAGAAGCACTTAGTCTCGGGTTTGGGTTCAACCTTGGGTTTCTTCACTAGAGCAGCAGCTGAATTGTCGTTTCATGAAGTATCCCTTCTTGCCCTTGCCCTCCTTGAAACTAGTGGTTTCACTAACCATCAACAATTGATGCTCCTTCTTGATTTCTACTTTTGTGGTGTCAAACATCGCGAATATCTCAAGGATCATCATATATGTCCCTGATATATTATAGTTCATCATGAAGCTCTAGCAGCTTGGTGGTAATGACTTCGGAGAAACATCACTATCTCATCTGGAAGATCAACTCCCACTCGATCCAAATGATTGTTGTACTCGGACAATCTGAGCACAAGCTCAACAATTGAGCTTTTCTCCCTTAGTTTGCAGGCTAAGAAAATCGTCGGAGGTCTTATACCTCTTGACGTGGGCACGAGCCTGAAATCCCAATTTCAGCCCTCGAAACATCTCATATGTTTCGCGACGTTTCAAAACGTCTTCGGTGCCTCAACTCTAAACCGTTTAACTGAACTATCACGTAGTTATCAAAATTTGTATGTCAGATGTTCCCAACATCTACAGACGACGTTCGAGGTTCAGCACACTCAGCGGTGCATTAAGGACATAAGCCTTCTATGAAGCAATGAGGACAATCCTCAGTTTACGGACCTAGTCCGCATAATTGCTACTATCATCTTTCAACTAAATTTTCTCTAGGAACATATCCAAACAGTAGAACTGAAGCACGATCTACGACATAATTTGCGAAGACCTTTTGACTATGTTCAGGATAATTAAGTTCATCTTATGAACTCCCACTCAGATAGACATCCCTCTAGTCATCTAAGTGATTACATGATCCGAGTCAACTAGGCCGTGTCCGATCATCACCTGAGACGGACTAGTCATCATCGGTGAACATATTCATGTTGATCGTATCTACCATACGACTCATGCTCGACCTTTCGGTCTCTTGTGTTCCGAGGCCATGTCTGTACATGCTAGGCTCGTCAAGTCAACCTAAGTGTTTCGTGTGTGTAAATCTGTCTTACACCCGTTGTATGTGAATGTTAGAATCTAACACCCGATCATCACGTGGTGCTTCAAAACAACGAACTGTCGCAACGGTGCACAGTTAGGGGGAACACCTTCTTGAAATTATTATGAGGGATCATCTTATTTACTACCGTCGTTCTAAGTAAACAAGATGCAAAAACATGATAAACATCACATGCAATCAAATAGTGACATGATATGGCCAATATCATATTGCTCCTTTTGATCTCCATCTTCGGGGCTCCATGATCATTATCGTCACCGGCATGACACCATGATCTCCATCATCATGATCTCCATCATTGTGTCTTCATGAAGTTGTCTCGCCAACTATTACTTCTACTACTACAGCTAACGGTTAGCAATAAAGTAAAGTAATTACATGACGTTTATGTTGACACGCGGGTCATAAATAAAGACAACTCCTATGGCTCCTGCCGGTTGTCATACTCATCGACATGCAAGTCATGATTCCTATTAGAAGAACATGATCAATCTCATACATCACATATCATTCATCACATTCTTCTTGGCCATATCACATCACATAGCATACCCTGCAACAACAAGTTAGACGTCCTCTAATTGTTGTTTGCATGTTTTACGTGGCTGCTATGGGTTTCTAGCAAGAACGTTTCTTACCTACGCAAAACCACAACGTGATATGCCAATTGCTATTTACCCTTCATAAGGACCCTTTTCATCGAATCCGTTCCGACTAAAGTGGGAGAGACAGACACCCGCTAGCCACCTTATGCAACTAGTGCATGTCAGTCGGTGGAACCAGTCTCACGTAAGAGTACGTGTAAGGTCGGTCTGGGCCGCTTCATCCCACAATGCCACCGAATCAAGATTGGACTAGTAACGGTAAGCATATTAAACAAAATCAACACCCACAACTACTTTGTGTTCTACTCGTGCATAGAAACTACGCATAGACCTACTCATGATGCCACTGTTGGGGAACGTAGCAATAATTCAAAATTTTCCTACGTGTCACCAAGATCAATCTATGGAGTCATCTAGCAACGAGGGAGGAGTGGATCTACATACCCTTGTAGATCGCGCGCGGAAGCGTTCAAGAGAACGGGGCTGATGGAGTCGTACTCATCGTAATCCAAATCACCGATGATCCTAGCGCCGAACGGACGGCACCTCCACGTTCAACACACGTACGGAGCAGCGACGTCTCCTCCTTATTGATCCAGCAAGGGGGGAGGAGAGGTTGATGGAGATCCAGCAGCACGACGGCGTGGTGGTGGAAGTAGCGGGATTCCAACAGGGCTTCGCCAAGCGCTGCGGGAGGAGGGAGATGTGTCATGGGAGGGAGAGGGATGCGCCAGGGCTTAGGTATAGCTGCCCTCCCTTCCCCCCACTATATATAGGGCCAAGGGAGAGGGGGCGCAGCCTTGGCCCTTCCTCCAAGGAAGGGTGAGGCCAGGGAGGAGTCCATCCTCCCCAAGGCACCTAGGAGGTGCCTTCCCCCTTTAGGACTCTTCCTTTCCCTTATCTCTTGGCGCATGGGCCTCTTGGGGCTGATGCCCTTGGCCCATATAGGCCAAGGCGCACACCCCTACATCCCATGTGGCCCCCCGGGGCAGGTGGACCCCCTTGGTGGACCCCCGGACCCCTTTCGGCACTCCCGGTACAATACCGATAATGCGCGAAACTTTTCCGGCAACCAAAAAAAGACTTCCCATATATAAATCTTTACCTCTGGACCATTCCGGAACTCCTCGTGACGTCCGGGATCTCATCCGGGACTCCGAACAACTTTCGGGTTACCGCATACTAATATCTCTATAACCCTAGCGTCACCGAACCTTAAGTGTGTAGACCCTACGGGTTCGGGAACCATGCAGACATGACCGAGATGTTCTCCTGTCAATAACAAACAGCGGGATCTGGATACCCATGTTGGTTCCCACATGTTCCACGATGATCTCATCAAATGAACCACGATGTCGAGGATTCGATCAATCACGTATTCAATTCCCTTTGTCTAGCGGTATTGTACTTGCACGAGATTCGATCGTCGGTATCCGATACCTTGTTCAATCTCGTTACCGGCAAGTCTCTTTACTTGTTCCGTAACACATCATCCCGTGATCAACTCCTTGATCACATTGTGCACATTATGATTATGTCCTACCGAGTGGGCCCAGAGATACCTCTCCGTTTACACGGAGTGACAAATCCCAGTCTCGATTCGTGCCAACCCAACAGACACTTTCGGAGATACCTGTAGTGTACCTTTATAGCCACCCAGTTACGTTGTGACGTTTGGCACACCCAAAGCACTCCTACGGTATCCGGGAGTTGCACAATCTCATGGTCTAAGGAAATGATACTTAACATTAGAAAAGCTTTAGCATACGAACTACATGATCTTGTGCTAGGCTTAGAATTGGGTCTTTGTCCATCACATCATTCTCCTAATGATGTGATCCCGTTATCAACAACATCCAATGTCCATGGTCAGGAAACTGTAACCATCTATTGATCAACGAGATAGTCAACTAGAGGCTTACTAGGGACATGGTGTTGTCTATGTATCCACACATGTATCTGAGTTTCCTATCAATACAATTCTAGCATGGATAATAAACGAGTATCATGAACAAGGAAATATAATAATAATAACTAATTTATTATTGCCTCTAGGGCATATTTCCAACAAAAGTTTCAACCTGATAAGCTCAAACCCAAATCGGAGAAGTGCGTCTTCATAGGATATCCAAAAGAAAATGTTGGGTACACCTTCTATCACACATCCGAAGGCAAGATATTCATTGCTTTGAATGGATCCTCTCTAGAGAAGGAGTTTATCTCGAAAGAAGTGAGTGGGAGGAAAGTAGAACTTGATGAGGTAACTGTACCTACTCCCTTATTGGAAAGTAGTTCATCACAGAAATCTGTTCCTATGACTACTACACCAATTAGTGAGGAAGCTAATGATGATGATCATGTAACTTCAGATCAAGTTACTACCGAACCTCATAGGTAAACTAGAATGAGATCCGCACCAGAGTGGTTTGGTAATCCTATTCTGGAGGTCATGTTACTTGACCATGACAAGCCTACGAACTATGAGGAAGCGGTGATGAGCCCGGATTCCGCGAAATGGCTTGAGGCCATGAAATCTGAGATGAGATCGATGTATGAGAACAAAGTATGGACTTTGATTGACTTGCCCAAAGATCGGCGAGCCATTGAGATTAAATGGATCTTCAAGAGGAAGACGGACGTTGATAGTAGTGTTACTATCTGCAAAGCTAGAATTGTCGCAAAAGGTTTTCGACAAGTTCAAGGTGTTGACTACGATGAGAGTTTCTCACTCGTATCTATGCTTAAGTCTGTCCGAATCATGTTAGCAATTGCCACATTTTATGAAATCTGGCAAATGGATAAACAAAACTGCATTCCTTAATGGATTTATTAAAGAAGAGTTGTATATGATGCAACCAGAAGGTTTTGTCAATCCTAAAGGTGCTAACAAAATATGCAAGCTCGAGCGATCCATCTATGGACTGGTGCAAGCATCTCGGAGTTGGAATATACGCTTTGATAAGTTGATCAAAGCATATAGTTTTATATAGACTTCCGGTGAAGCCTGTATTTACAAGAAAGTGAGTGGGAGCACTACATCATTTCTGATAAGTATATGTGAATGACATATTGTTGATCGGAGATAATGTAGAATTATTCTGCAAAGCATAAAGGAGTATTTGAAAGGAGTTTTTCAAAGAAAGACCTCGGTGAAGCTGCTTACATATTGAGCATCAAGATCTATAGAGATAGATCAAGACGCTTGATAAGTTTTTCAATGAGTACATACCTTGACAGATTTTGAAGTAGTTCAAAATGGAACAGTCAAAGAAAGAGTTCTTGCCTGTGTTACAAGGTGTGAAACTGAGTAAGACTCAAAGCCCGACCACGGCAGAAGATACAAAGAGAATGAAACTCATTCCATATGCCTTGGCCATAGGTTCTATAAAATATGCCATGCTGTGTACCAGATCTATTGTATAACCTACACTGTTTTTGGCAAGGGGGTACAATAGTGATCTAGGAGTAGATCATTGGACAGCGGTCAAAATTATCCTTAGTGGAATAAGGATATGTTTCTCGATTATGGAGGTGACAAAAAGGTTCGTCGTAAAGGGTTACGTCGATGCAAATTTTGACACTGGTCCAGATGACTCTAAATCTCAATCTGGATACATATTGAAAGTGGGAGCTATTAGCTAGAGTAGCTCCGTGCAGAGCATTGTTGACATAGAAATTTGCAAAATACTTACGGATCTGAATGTGGTAGACCCGTTGACTAAACTTCTCTCACAAGCAAAACATGATCACACCTTAGTACCCTTTGGGTGTTAATCACATAGCGATGTGAACTAGATTATTGACTCTAGTAAACCCTTTGGGTGTTGGTCACATGTCGATGTGAACTATGGGTGTTAATCACATGGTGATGTGAACTATTGGTATTAAATCACATGGCGATATGAACTAGATTATTGACTCTAGTGCAAGTGGGAGACTGAAGGAAATATGCCCTAGAGGCAATAATAAAGTTATTATTTATTTCCATATATCATGATAAATGTTTATTATTCATGCTAGAATTGTATTAACTGGAAACATAATACATGTGTGAATACATAGACAAACATAGTGTCACTAGTATGCCTCTACTTGACTAGCTCGTTGATCGAAGATGGTTAAGTTTCCTAACCATAGACATGAGTTGTCATTTGATTAACGGGATCACATCATTAGGAGAATGATGTGATTGACTTGACCCATTTCGTTAGCTTAGCACTTGATCGTTTAGTTTGTTGCTATTGCTTTCTTCATGACTTATACATGTTCCTATGACTATGAGATTATGCAACTCCCGTTTACCGGAGGAACACTTTGTGTGCTACCAAACGTCACAACGTAACTGGGTGATTATAAAGGTGCTCTACAGGTGTCTCCGAAGGTACTTGTTGGGTTGGCGTATTTCGAGATTAGGATTTGTCACTCCGATTGTCGGAGAGGTATCTCTGGGCCCTCTCGGTAATGCACATCACATAAGCCTTGCAAGCATTGCAACTAATAAGTTAGCTGCGGGATGATGTATTACGGAACAAGTAAAGAGACTTGCCGGTAACGAGATTGAACTAGGTATTGAGATACCGACGATCAAATCTCGGGCAAGTAACATACCGATGACAAAGGGAACAACGTATGTTGTTGTGCGGTTTGACCGATAAAAGATCTTCGTACAATATGTAGGAGCCAATATGAGCATCTAGGTTCCTCTATTGGTTATTGATCGGAGACGTGTCTCGGTCATGTCTACATTGTTCTCGAACCCGTAGGGTCCGCACGCTTAACGTTACGATGACAGTTTCATTATGAGTTTATATATTTTGATGTACCGAAGGTTGTTCGGAGTCCCGGATATGATCACGGACATGACGAGGAGTCTCTAAATGGTTGAGACATAAAGATCGATATATTGGACGGCTATATTCGGACACCGGAAGTGTTTCGGGTGATTTCGGAGAAAACCGGAGTGCCGGAAAGGTTACCGGAACCCCCCGGGGAAGTATTGGGCCTTAGTGGGCCTGAGGGGAGAGAGAGGGCAGCAGCCTAGGAGGTGGCGCGCCCCCTCCCATGGGGAGTCCGAATTGGACTAGGGGAGGGGGCGCGACCCCTCTTTCCCTCTCCCTCTCCCTCTCTTTCCTTCCCCCTTCTCTCTTCCTAGTTGGACTAGGAAAGGGGAGTCCTACTCCTACTAGGAGGAGGACTCCCCCCTCCTTGGCGCTCCCCAAGGGACGGCCGGCCTCTCCCCCTTGCTCCTTTATATACAGGGGCAGGGGGCACCTCTAGACACACAAGTTGATCTTCGTGATCGTTCTCTTAGCCGTGTGCGGTGCCCCCCTCCACCATAATCCTCGATAATATTGTAGCGGTGCTTAGGCGAAGCCCTGCGACGGTAGAACATCAAGATCATCACCACGCCGTCGTGCTGACGGAACTCTTCCCCGACACTTTGCTGGATCGGAGTCAGGGAATCGTCATCGAGCTGAACGTGTGCTAGAACTCGGAGGTGCCGTAGTTTCGGTGCTTGATTGGTCGGGCCGTGAAGACGTACGACTACATCAACCGCGTTGTGCTAACGCTTCCGCTTCCGGTCTATGAGGGTACGTAGACAACACTCTCCCCTCTCATTGCTATGCATCACCATGATCTTGCGTGTGCGTAGGAAATTTTTGAAATTACTACGTTCCCCAACAATTTCTCCGATTTGGGTTCGATCTTATCAGGTTGAAGCTTTTTCACATAAGCATTGCAGCCCCAAACTTTTAGAAACGACAGCTTAGGTTTCTTGCCACACCACAATTCATAAGGTGTCGTCTCAATGGATTTAGATGGTGCCCTATTTAACGTGAATGCAGTTGTGCCTAATGCATAACCCCAAAACGATAGTAGTAATTCGGTAAGAGACATCATAGATCGCACCATATCTAATAAAGTACGGTTATGACATTCGGACACACCATTATGCTGTGGTGTTCCAGGTGGCATGAGTTTGTGAAACTATTCCACATTGTTTTAATTGAAGACCAAACTCATAACTCAAATATTCGCCTCTGTGATCAGATCATAGTAACTTTATTTTCTTGTTATGATGATTCTCTACTTCACTCTGAAATTCTTTGAACTTTTCAAATGTTTCAGACTTGTGTTTCATCAAGTTGATATACCCATATCTTCTCAAATCATCTGTGAAGGTCAGAAAATAATGATACCCGCCGCGAGCCTTAACACTCAGCGGACCGCATACATCGGTATGTATTATCTCTGATAAGTTAGTGGCTCGCTCCATTGTTCCGGAGAACAGAGTTTTAGTCATCTTGCCCATGAGGCATGGTTCGCAAGCATCAAGTGATTCATAATCAAGTGATTCCAAAAACCCATCAGCATGGAGTTTCTTCATGCGCTTTACACCAATATGACCTAAACGGCAGTGCCACAAATATGTTGCACTATTAGTATCAACTTTGCATCTTTTGGCATCAATATTATGAATATGTGTATCACTACGATCGAGATTCCATAAACCATTTATTTTGAGTGTATGACCATAGAAGGTTTTATTCATGTAAATAGAACAACAATTATTCTTGCCAAATGGCGCACTGACGTCCCACAAACTCTAGATCCATCTGAGGTTGAGGAAGAGTTTCGTCAGCACGACGGCGTGGTGATGGTGATGATGAAGCTACCGGCGCAGGGCTTCGCCTAAGCACTGCAACGATATGACCGAGGTGGAAATCTGTGGAGGGGGCACCGCACACAGCTAAACAAGCAACTTGTGTGTCTATGGGGTGCCCCCTCCCCCGTATATAAAGGGGGGAAGAGGAGAGGGCCGGCCTAGGAGGAGGCGCGCCCAAGGGGGGGCAATCCTACTCCAAGTAGGTTTGCCCCCCTTTCCTATTCCTACTAGGAGAAGGAGGAAGGAGGAGGAGAGGAGAAGGAAAGGGGGCGGCCCCAAAACCCTAAACCAATTCGGTTTGGGCCTAGGGGGCACGACCCACCAATTACCTGCTGCCCTCTTTCCCCACTAGGGCCCATTAAGGCCAATTGACTCCCCGACGGGTTCCGGTAACCTCCCAGTACTCCGGAAAATGCCTGAACTCATCCTGAACCATTCCGATGTCCAAACATAGCCTTCCAATATATCGATATTTATGTCTCGACCATTTCGAGACTCCTCGTCATGTCCGTGACCACATCCGGGACTCCGAACAACCTTCGGTGCATCAAAACACATAAACTCATAATACCAATCATCATCGAACGTTAAGCGTGCGGACCCTACGGGTTCGAGAACTATGTAGACATGACTGAGACTCATCTCCGGTGAATAACCAATAGAGGAACCTGGATGCTCATATTGGTTCCTACATATTCTATGAAGATCTTTATCGGTCAAACCGCATAACAACATACGTTGTTCCCTTTGTCATCGGTATGTTACTTGAATCCAATTTTTCCCATTATTTGACTATCCATAATAGTGCGGAAAGAAAGCCCAGAGGAAGAGTGGCCTTGAGTTTCTCGCCCCTTTTCCTTAGGATTCGTTAATTCTCTTTCTCGATGGGCTCGAGATTCGATCATCGGTATCTCAATACCTAGTTCAATCTCATTACCGACAAGTCTCTTTACTCGTTTCGTAATGCGTCATCCCGCAACTAACTCATTAGTCACATTGCCTGCAAGGCTTATAATGATGAGCATTACCGAGAGGGCCCAGAGATACCTCTCCGATACACGGAGTGACAAATCCTAATCTCGATCTATGCCAACTCAACAAACACCATCGGAGACACCTGTAGAGCATCTTTATAATCATCCAGTTACGTTGTGACATTTGATAGCAGACAAGGTGTTCCCCGGTATTCGGGAGTTGCATAATCTCATAGTCAGAGGAACATGTATAAGTCATGATGAAAGCAATAGTAATAAAACTAAACGATCATTTATGCTAAGCTAACGGATGGGTCATGTCCATCACATCATTCTCTAATGATGTGATCCCGTTCATCAAATGACAACACATGTATGGTTAGGAAACTTAACCATCTTTGATTAACAAGCTAGTCAAGTAGAGGCATACTAGGGACACTCTGTTTGTCTATGTATTCACACATGTACTAAGTTTCCGGTTAATACAATTCTTGCATGAATAATAAACTTTTATCATGATATAAGGAAATATAAATAACAACTTTATTATTGCCTCTAGGGCATATTTCCTTCAACAACCTCACCCCAGGTTCAATTCTGCACATCTCAGGTTTTGTTGCCCTCTGCGAGATATTCTTGGGCATTGAGGCCCATTTCAAAGTATGGAAAAAGTTATTTTGCCTTGTACCCCGCCATCGAGGAGGTTCCGTATTTGAAGTGGGTGGTGCCGAAGTATGGCGTATAGCCAGATCCGGATACCCCGTTGGAACTCCCAAAGAGACATATCCACAATGTTCTTCGGAGTGGTTTTACATGGATGACGTCCCACTGCCGGACCCAGTTCGGCGCGGCCTTCCCGAATTTTCTAGCGCTCCCTTGAAGAAGCACCTCAACTGGCATACCCGAAGTCCCAAGGAGGAGGACAGAGCGGAAATAAAATGGCTGGTCAGCAAGGTCAGATTATTATCCCATACCGGGCTCTCGATAATTGAGGTTATGGCCATTGCAATAAAAAGATGCGTCCAACCCCTCCAGTCCAGAGTAACCCCCTTATGGTGATACAACGGAGAAGACGTCGCGTATCGTTATAGACGCAAGGGTCCAGATACCCCAACCGAACTGGCCATGATCCTAATCGACCTGTATAAGGGCGATAAGGAGTATTTCCTCTGCTTAAACTGCCAGGAAGGTTACTCCATGTACAACCCCATTGAATGGGTAAGATTTCGATTACCTGTGTTGCCTTATTGCTATCACGACATGCTAATCCAGTTGTTTTTTTGTTGTTACTAAATAGTCATGGAGGAAGATGATCGAGGACATTTACTGTCCTGCCCCACAGCTAGAGGATCACGATCCTGATGAAGACCCTGGTTTCTGCGAGGATCCGGATATATACATAGAGTTCGATGACGGGGTATCTTATCAAGCGAGTCTTGACGGCTCGGAAGTGGCTATCACCACCGACTACCCCCGCCCCTATCCCTTCTCAATCGTAAGTATCCGAAGAGCTTTCAAAAAGGAGTCCCTCCGTGCACTTTCATCCATTGTACTAATCCGTACTTAATAGGATCGACGCTCAGCAGACCGTACCTCCTCAAGGGCGGCCCCTTCGCAAGGTAGTCGTTCAAAACGAAAGGAGGCTGGGAGCGCCATAGAACCCTCATTGTCTTCAAAAAGGTATGTTCGTTTAATATGTTCCTAGGCACGAGTTCGGATTATTAAAGCTCCCTTCCATCTTTGACTCAGGAGGAGCACGCGGCAGACAGTGGGAAAACGCCCTACTAGCTGAATGTCAGCCAATCCGGCGTCGGACTTCTCAACTAGAACGAGGATTGATGCAATGCCAATTCCACCGCCTCATGAGGATTCGGATGACGTATCCGTCATGAGTTCCGAGCTGGAGAGCGTAATGAATCAC
The DNA here is from genome assembly GCF_002162155.2 of Triticum dicoccoides. NCBI lineage: Eukaryota > Viridiplantae > Streptophyta > Magnoliopsida > Poales > Poaceae > Triticum > Triticum dicoccoides. The sequence goes on along the minus strand of NC_041390.1, from coordinate 71,003,838 downwards.
CATCGACTAAAAGAGGCCATGCGCGCTCCAGCTTCTTCCGAACAGGAATTTACACAATAAGTTCGGTGGATGCATATATCTGAGCTGCTCGAGATGGACTTGCCGGAGTTACCCAACTGTTCTCAAAGGATATATAGGTAAGAGTTTGCGCCGTTTTAATAGACATATGCTAGTGACATGTCTCCGTCGTATCTACTTTTCCAAACACGTTTGCCCTTGTTTTGGACTCTAACTTGCATGATTTGAATGGAACTAACCTGGACAAATGATGTTTTCAGCAGAATTGCCATGGTGCTATTTTTGTGCAGAAATAAAGTTCTCGGAATGACCTGAAAATCAACGGAGAATTATTTTGGAATATATAATGAATATTGGGAGGAAGATCCACATCAGGGGATGTCCTGAATGTACGAGGGTGGGGGCGCGCCTGCCCCCCTGGGCGCGCCCCTGCCTCGTGGGCCCCTTGACGCTCCACCGACCTCAACCTGGACTCCATATATTCACTTTTGGGGAGAAAAAACCAGAGGAGAAGGATTCATCACGTTTTGCGATACGGAGCCGCCGCCAAGCCCTAAACTCTCTCGGGAGGGCTGATCTAGAGTCCGTTCGGGGCTCTGGAGAGGGGAATCCGTCGCCATCGTCATCATCAACCATCCTCCATCACCAATTTCTTGATGCTCACCGCCGTGTGTGAGTAATTCCATCGCAGGCTTGCTGGATGGTGATGGGTTGGATGAGATTTATCATGTAATTGACTTAGTTTTGTTAGGGTTTGATCCCTAGTATCCAGTATGTTCTGAGATTGATGTTGCTATGACTTTGCTATGCTTAATGCTTGTCACTAGGGCCCGAGTGCCATGATTTTAGATCTGAACCTATTATGTTTTCATCAATTTATGAGAGTTCTTGATCCTATCTTGCAAGTCTATAGTCACCTTATTATGTGTTATGATCCGTTAACCCCGAACTGACAATAATCGGGATACTTACCGGTGATGATCGTAGTTTGAGGAGTTCATGTATTCACTATGTGTTAATGCTTTGTTCTGGTACTCTATTAAAAGGAGGACCTAATATCCCTTAGTTTCCAATAGGACCTCGCTGCCACGGGAGGGTAGGACAAAAGATGTCATGCAAGTTCTTTTCCATAAGCACGTATGACTATATTCGGAATACATGCCTACATTACGTTGATGAACTGGAGCTAGTTCTGTGTCACTCTAGGTTATGACTGTTACATGATGAACCGCATCCAGCATAATTCTCCATCACCGATCCTTTGCCTACGAGCTTTCCATATATTGTTCTTCGCTTATTTACTTTTCTGTTGCTATTTCTATCATCACTATAAAGTACCAAGAACATTACTTTTGCTACCGTTACTTTTGCTATCTTTACCACTACTATCATATTACTTTGCTACTAAGTACTTTTCTGCAGATATTAAGTTTCCTGGTGTGGTTGAATTGACAACTCAGCTGCTAATACTTGAGAATATTCTTTGGCTCCCCTTGTGTCGAATCAATAAATTTGGGTTGAATACTCTACCCTCGAAAACTGTTGTGATCCCCTATACTTGTGGGTTATCTAGACTATTTTCTAGTGCCGTTGTCGGGGAGCATAGCTCTATTCTTTGAGTTACTTGGGATTTATATCTGCTTATCATTATGAAGAACATGAAAGACACTAAAACCAAGATTTATCCCTCAACTACGAGGGGAGGTAAGGAACTGCCATCTAGCTCTGCACTTGATTCACCTTCTGTTTTGAGTAAGCTTGTGACACCTATACACGCTTCTGCTATTAATTCTGATATGTCGCATGTTATTGATGATGCCACTTCTGCTATGCATGATACTTATGATGAAACTACTTCTATGCTTGATACCACTGTGCCACTTGGTGAATTTCTTGATGAACAACTTGCTAGGGCCAGAGAGAATTAAATTATTGAAACTGATAATATTGATGAAAGTGATGATGAAGATTCTCCCCCTGGATATGAATTGCCTGTTGTTCTTGAGGGTCATGTTATGGATGAAGAAACTGCTAGAGACTTTCTTCCTTGCAATTGTAGGAGTGATCTTAAGAAATTATTAGCTAAGATGAAACAAAAAACTTTGAATGCTAGAATGAAATATGATCCTGCTTATGCTACTTCACCTTCCTTTGTTACTGATAAGGATTATGAATTCTCTGTCGACCCTGAGATAATTACTTTATCTGAATCTGATCCTTTCTATGGCTATGAATCTGAAACTGTTGTGGCACATCTTACTAAATTAAATGATATAGCTACCCTGTTTACTAATGATGAGAAAACTCGCTACTATTATATCCTTAAGATATTTCCGTTCTCATTAAAGGGTGATGCTAAGATATGGTTTAATTCTCTTGATCCTGGTTGTGTGCGTAGTCCCTAGGATATGATTTATTACTTCTCTGCTAAATATTTCCCCGCTCATAAGAAACAAGCTGCTTTAAGGGAAATATATAATTCTGTGCAAATTGAAGAAGAGAGTCTCCCACAAGCTTGGGGGAGGCTTCTCCAATTACTTAATGCTTTGCCTGATCATCCTCTTAAGAAAAATGAAATACTTGATATATTTTATAATGGACTAACCGATGCTTCTAGAGACCACCTGGATAGTTGTGCTGGTTGTGTTTTCAGGGAAAGAACACCCGATGAAGCTGAAATTCTATTGAATAATATGTTGACAAATGAAAATAATTGGACACTTCCTGATCGAATTCCTGAACCAACTCCTAAGCCGACTCCGAAGAAAAGGGGTATTCTATTTCTCAGTCTTGAAGATATGCAAGAGGCAAAGAAATCTATGAAAGAAAAAGGTATTAAAGCTAATGATGTTAAGAATTTACCTCCTATTGAGGAAATACATGGTCTTAATTTACCGCCTGTTGAAGAAATACATGGTCTTGATAACCTGACACAGGTAGTAAAGGTAAATTCTCTCTATAGATATGATAAAGTTGAAATCCCATTTACTAAGTTTGTTAGCCCATGCTTGGATGAGTTTGATGACTTTATGGTTAAACAAGAAAACTTCAATGCTTATTTTGGTAGAGAATTAAAACGCAATGCTGATATGCTTGAACACTTGGGTGATTACTGTTGGAAATATGCCCTAGAGGCAATAATAAAAGTATTATTATATTTCATTGTTCATGATAATTGTCTTTTATTCATGCTATAACTGTATTATCCGGAAATCGTAATACACGTGTGAATACTTAGACCACACTATGTCCCTGGTAAGCCTCTAGTTGACCAGCTCGTTGTGATCAACAGATAGTCATGGTTTCCTGACTATGGACATTGGATGTCGTTGATAACGGGATCACATCATTAGGAGAATGATGTGATGGACAAGACCCAATCCTAAGCATAGCATAAAAGATCGTGTAGTTCGTTTTGCTAGAGCTTTGCAAGTGTCAAGTATCTCTTCCTTCGACCATGAGATCGTGTAACTCCCGGATACCGTAAGAGTGCCTTGGGTGTATCAAACGTCACAACGTAACTGGGTGACTATAAAGGTGCATTACAGGTATCTCCGAAAGTAGCTGTTGGGTTGACACGGATCGAGACTGGGATTTGTCACTCTGTATGACGGAGAGGTATCTCTGGGCCCACTCGGTAATGCATCATCATAATGAGCTCAATGTGACCAAGGTGTTGGACACGGGATCATGCATTACGGTACGAGTAAAGTGACTTGCCGGTAACGAGACTGAACAAGGTATTGGGATACCGACGATCGAGTCTCGGGCAAGTAACGTACCGATTGACAAAGGGAATTACATACAGGGTTTGATCGAATCCTCGACATAGTGGTTCATCCGATGACAACATCGAGGAGCATGTGGGAGCCATCATGGGTATCCAGATCCCGCTGATGGTTATTGACTGAGAGCGTCTCGGTCATGTCTGCATGTCTCCCGAACCCGTAGGGTCTACACACTTAAGGTTCGGTGACGCTAGGGTTATGAAGATATGTATATGCAGAAACCCGAATGTTGTTCGGAGTCCCGGATGAGATCCCGGACGTCACGAGGAGTTCCGGAATGGTCCGGAGGTAAAGAATTATATATAGGAAGTGCTGTTTCGGGCATCGGGACAAGTTTCGGGGTTATCGGTATTGTACCGGGACCACCGGAAGGGTCCCGGGGGTCCACCGGGTGGGGCCACCTGTCCCGGGGGGGCACATGGGCTGTAGGGGGTGCGCCTTGGCCATCATGGGCCAAGGGCACCAGCCCCTATAGGCCCATGCGCCTAGGGTTTCCCCCTAGGAGGAGTCCTAGTGGTGGAAGGCACCCCTAGGTGCCTTGGGGGGGAGGGAAACCTCCCCTAGGCCGCCGCCCCCCCTAGTAGATCTCATCTACTAGGGCCGGTGCCCCCCTGGCACCCCTATATATAGTGGGGGAGAGGAGGGACTTCATACACCAGCCCCTGGCGCCTCCACCTCCCCCCGTTACGTCTCTCCCTCGTAGTCTCGGCGAAGCCCTGCTGCTGTGACGCCCTGCATCCACCACCACGCCGTCGTGCTGCTGGATCTTCATCAACCTCTCCTTCCCCCTTGCTGGATCAAGAAGGAGGAGACGTCTCCCGTCCCGTACGTGTGTTGAACGCGGAGGTGCCGTCCGTTCGGCGCTGGTCATTGGTGATTTGGATCACGTCGAGTACGACTACATCATCACCTTGCAAGCTTCCGCACGCGATCTACAAGTGGTATGTAGATGCAAACTCTCTCCCTAGACTCGTTGCTTAGATGAACTCATAGATGGATCTTGGTGAAACCGTAGGAAAAATTTTAATTTTCTGCAACGTTCCCCAACAGTCTGTTGGAAATATGCCCTAAAGGCAATAATAAAAGTATTATTATATTTCATTGTTCATGATAATTGTCTTTTATTCATGCTATAACTGTATTATCCGGAAATCGTAATACACGTGTGAATACTTAGACCACACTATGTCCCTGGTAAGCCTCTAGTTGACCAGCTCGTTGTGATCAACAGATAGTCATGGTTTCCTGACTATGGACATTGGATGTCGTTGATAACGGGATCACATCATTAGGAGAATGATGTGATGGACAAGACCCAATCCTAAGCATAGCATAAAAGATCGTGTAGTTCGTTTTGCTAGAGCTTTGCAAGTGTCAAGTATCTCTTCCTTCGACCATGAGATCGTGTAACTCCCGGATACCGTAAGAGTACCTTGGGTGTATCAAACGTCACAACGTAACTGGGTGACTATAAAGGTGCATTACAGGTATCTCCGAAAGTAGTTGTTGGGTTGACACGGATCGAGACTGGGATTTGTCACTCCGTATGACGGAGAGGTATCTCTGGGCCCACTCGGTAATGCATCATCATATTGAGCTCAATGTGACCAAGGTGTTGGACACGGGATCATGCATTACGGTACGAGTAAAGTGACTTGCCGGTAACGAGACTGAACAAGGTATTGGGATACCGACGATCGAGTCTCGGGCAAGTAACGTACCGATTGACAAAGGGAATTGCATACAGGGTTTGATCGAATCCTCGACATAGTGGTTCATCCGATGACAACATCGAGGAGCATGTGGGAGCCATCATGGGTATCCAGATCCCGCTGATGGTTATTGACTAAGAGCGTCTCGGTCATGTCTGCATGTCTCCCGAACCCGTAGGGTCTACACACTTAAGGTTCGGTGACGCTAGGGTTATGAAGATATGTATATGCAGAAACCCGAATTTTGTTCGGAGTCCCGGATGAGATCCCGGACGTCATGAGGAGTTCCGGAATGGTCCGGAGGTAAAGAATTATATATAGGAAGTGCTATTTCGGGCATCGGGACAAGTTTCGGGGTTATCGGTATTGTACCGGGGCCACCGGAAGGGTCCCGGGGGTCCACCGGGTGGGGCCACCTGTCCCGGGGGGGGCACATGGGCTGTAGGGGGTGCGCCTTGGCCATCATGGGCCAAGGGCACCAGCCCCTATAGGCCCATGCGCCTAGGGTTTCCCCCTAGGAGGAGTCCTAGTGGTGGAAGGCACCCCTAGGTGCCTTGGGGGGGAGGGAAACCTCCCCTAGGCCGCCGCCCCCCCTAGTAGATCTCATCTACTAGGGCCGGTGCCCCCCTGGCACCCCTATATATAGTGGGGGAGAGGAGGGACTTCATACACCAGCCCCTGGCGCCTCCACCTCCCCCCGTTACGTCTCTCCCTCGTAGTCTCGGCGAAGCCCTGCTGCTGTGACGCCCTGCATCCACCACCACGCCGTCGTGCTGCTGGATCTTCATCAACCTCTCCTCCCCCCTTGCTGGATCAAGAAGGAGGAGACGTCTCCCATCCCGTACGTGTGTTGAACGCAGAGGTGCCGTCCGTTCGGCGCTGGTCATCGGTGATTTGGATCACGTCGAGTACGACTACATCATCACCTTGCAAGCTTCCGCACGCGATCTACAAGTGGTATGTAGATGCAAACTCTCTCCCTAGACTCGTTTCTTAGATGAACTCATAGATGGATCTTGGTGAAACCGTAGGAAAAATTTTAATTTTCTGCAACGTTCCCCAACAGTGGCATCATGAGCTAGGTCTATGCGTAGTTCTCTTTGCACGAGTAGAACACAACTTTGTTGTGGGCGTGGATTTTGTCATCTTACTTGCCTCTACTAGTCTTTTCTTGCTCAACGGTATTGTGGGATGAAGCGGCCCGGACCAACCTTACACGTACACTTACGTGAGACCGGTTCCACCGACTGACATGCACAAGTTGCATAAGGTGGCTGGCGGGTGTCTGTCTCTCCCACCTTAGTTGGAGCGGAATCGATGAACAGCGCCCTTATGAAGGGTAAATAGAAGTTGACAAAATCACGTTGTGGTGATTCGTAGGTAAGAAAACGTTCTTGCTAGAACCCAATTGCAGCCACGTAAAAGATGCAACAACAATTAGAGGACGTCTAACTTGTTTTTGCAGCGATTGATCATGTGATGTGATATGGCCAGAAGTTGTGATGAATGATGAATTGTGATGTATGAGATCATGTTCTTTGTAATAGGATTCACGACTTGCATGTCGATGAGTATGACAACCGGCAGGAGCCATAGGAGTTGTCATTATTTTTTGTATGACCTGCGTGTCATTGAATAACGTCATGTAAACTACTTTACTTTATTGCTAAACGTTAGTCATAGAAGTAGAAGTAGTCGTTGGCGTGACAACTTCATGAAGACACGATGATGGAGATCATGATGATGGAGATCATGGTGTCAAGCCGGTGACAAGATGATCAAGGAGCCCCGAAGATGAAGATCAATGGAGCTATATGATATTGGCCATATCATGTCACAACTATATAATTGCATGTGATGTTTATTATGTATTATGCATCTTGTTTACTTAGGACGACGGTAGTAAATAAGATGATCCCTTATAAAATTTCAAGAAGTGTTCTCCCCTAACTGTGCACCGTTGCTACAGTTCGTCGTTTCTAAGCACCACGTGATGATCGGGTGTGATGGATTCTTACGTTCACATACAACGGGTGTAAGACAGTTTTACACAGCGAAAACACTTAGGGTTAACTTGACGAGCCTAGCATCTGCAGACATGGCCTCGGAACACGGAGACCGAAAGGTCGAACACGAATCGTATAGAAGATACGATCAACATGAGAATGTTCACCGATGATGACTAGTCCGTCTCACGTGATGATCGGACACGGCCTAGTCGACTCGGATCGTGTAACACTTAGATGACTAAAGGGATGTCTAATCTAAGTGGGAGTTCATAATTTGATTAGAACTTTATTATCATGAACTTAGTCTAAAACCTTTGCAAATATGTCTTGTAGATCAATGGCCAACGCTAATGTCAACATGAACTTCAACGCGTTCCTAGAGAAAACCAAGCTGAAAGATGATGGCAGCAACTATACGGACTGGGTCCGGAACCTGATGATCATCCTCATAGCTGCCAGGAAACAATATGTCCTAGAAGGACCGCTAGGTGACGCTCCCGTCCCAGAGAACCAAGACATTATGAATGCTTGGCAAACTCGCGCTGATGATTACTCCCTCGTTCAGTGCGGCATGCTTTACAGCTTAGAACCGCGGCTCCAAAAGCGTTTTGAGCATCACGGAGCATATGAGATGTTCGAAGAGCTGAAACTAGTTTTTCAAGCTCATGCCCGGGTCGAGAGATATGATGTCTCCGACAAGTTCTACAGTTGTAAGATGGAGGAGGACAGTTCTGTCAGTGAGCACATCCTGAAGATGTCTGGGTTGCACAACCGTATGACCCAGCTGAACATTAACCTCCCAGATGAGGCGGTCATTGACAGAATCCTCCAGTCGCTCCCACCAAGCTACAAGAGCTTTGTGATGAACTACAACATGCAGGGAATGGAAAAGACCATTCCTGAAGTGTTCTCGATGCTGAAGTCAGCAGAGGCTGAAATCAAGAAAGAACATCAAGTGTTGATGGTCAATAAGACCACTAAGTTCAAGAAGGGCAAGGGTAAGAAGAACTTCAAGAAGGACGGCAAAGATGTTGCCGCGCCTGGTAAGCCAGTTACCGGGAAGAAGTCAAAGAATGGACCCAAGCCTGAGACTGAGTGCTTTTATTGCAAGGGGAAGGGTCACTGGAAGCGGAACTGCCCCAAATACTTAGCGGATAAGAAGGCCGGCAACACCAAAGGAGCTGCGGAATAAACGGAGACTGGCGAAGGACGAGGTGACGATGCGCGTCGGGAATGGTTCCAGAGTCGATGTGATCGCCGTCGGCACGCTGCCTCTACATTTACCTACGGGATTAGTTTTGAACCTTAATAATTGTTATTTAGTGCCAAGTTTGAGCATGAACATTGTATCTGGATCTCGTTTAATACGAGATGGCTACTCATTTAAGTCTGAGAATAATGGTTGTTCGATTTATATGAGAGATATGTTTTATGGTCATGCTCCGATGGTCAATGGTTTATTCTTAATGAATCTCGAGCGTAATATTACACATGTTCATAGTGTAGATGCCAAAAGATTTAAAGTTGATAACGATAGTCCCACATACTTGTGGCACTGCCGCCTTGGTCACATTGGTGTCAAGCGCATGAAGAAGCTCCATGCCGGTGGACTTTTAGAGTCTCTTGATTATGAATCGTTTGACACGTGCGAACCATGCCTCTTAGGTAAAATGACCAAGACTCCGTTCTCCGGAACAATGGAGCGAGCAACCAACTTGTTGGAAATCATACATACCGATGTGTGCGGTCCAATGAGCGTTGAGGCTCGCGGAGGATATCGTTATGTTCTCACTCTCACAGATGACTTGAGTAGATATGGGTATGTCTACTTAATGAAACACAAGTCTGAGACCTTTGAAAAGTTCAAGGAATTTCAGAATGAGGTGGAGAATCAACGTGACCGAAAGATAAAATTCTTACGATCAGATCGTGGAGGAGAATACTTAAGTCACGAATTTGGTACACACTTAAAGAAATGTGGAATCGTTTCACAGCTCACGCCGCCTGGAACACCTCAGAGAAACGGTGTGTCCGAACGTCGTAATCGCACTCTATTGGATATGGTGCGGTCTATGATGTCTCTTACCGATTTACCGCTATCATTTTGGGGATACGCTCTAGAGACAGCTACATTCACTTTAAATAGGGCACCGTCTAAATCCGTTGAGACGACACCGTATGAATTATGGTTTGGAAAGAAACCTAAGCTGTCGTTTCTAAAAGTTTGGGGATGCGAAGCTTATGTCAAGAAACTTCAACCTGAAAAGCTCGAACCCAAGTCGGAAAAATGCGTATTCATAGGATACCCTAAGGAAACTGTAGGGTATACCTTCTACTTAAGATCCGAAGGCAAGATCTTTGTTGCCAAGAACGGATGCTTTCTGGAAAAAGAGTTTCTCTCGAAAGAAGTAAGTGGGAGGAAAGTAGAACTCGATGAAGTACTACCTCTTGAGCGGGACAGTGACGCAGCACAGGAAACCGTTCCTGTGATGCCCACACCAACTGAAGAGGAAATCCATGATAATGATCAAGGTACTTCGGATCAAGTTACTGCTGAACTTCGTAGGTCCACAAGGACACGTTCCGCACCAGAGTGGTACGGCAACCCTGTCCTGGAAATCATGTTGTTAGACAACAATGAACCTTCGAACTATGAAGAAGCAATGGCGGGCCCGGATTCCAACAAATGGCTTGAAGCCATGAAATCCGAGATAGAATCCATGTATGAAAACAAAGTATGGACTTTGACAGACTTGCCCGATGATCGGCGAGCGATAGAAAACAAATGGATCTTTAAGAAGAAGACGGACGCGGATGGTAATGTTACCATCTATAAGGCTCGACTTGTCGCTAAGGGTTATCGACAGGTTCAAGGGATTGACTACGACGAGACATTCTCTCCCGTAGCGAAGCTAAAGTCCGTCTGAATCATGTTAGCAATTGCCGCATACTATGATTATGAGATATGGCAGATGGACGTCAAAACAGCATTCCTTAACGGGCATCTTAAGGAAGAACTGTATATGATGCAGCCGGAAGGTTTTGTCGATCCTTGGAACACTAACAAAGTATGCAAGCTCCAGCGATCCATTTATGGACTGGTGCAAGCATCTCGGAGTTGGAACATTTGCTTTGATGAAATGATCAAAGCGTTTGGGTTTATGCAGACTTATGGAGAAGCCTGCGTTTACAAGAAAGTGAGTGGGAGCTCTGTAGCATTTCTCATATTATATGTAGATGACATACTCCTGATGGGAAATAATATAGAATTTCTGGACAGCATTAAGGCCTACTTGAATAAGTGTTTTTCAATGAAGGACCTTGGAGAAGCTGCATATATATTAGGCATCAAGATCTATAGAGATAGATCGAGACGCCTCATAGGTCTTTCACAAAGCACATACCTTGATAAGATTTTGAAGAGATTCAGAATGGATCAGTCCAAGAAGGGGTTCTTGCCTATGTTACAAGGTATGAGACTGAGCTCAGCTCAGTCACCGACCACGGCAAAAGATAAAGAAGAGATGAGTGTCATCCCCTATGCCTCAGCCATAGGATCTATTATGTATGCCATGCTGTGTACCAGACCCGATGTAAACCTTGCCGTAAGTTTGGTAGCAATATACCAAAGTAATCCCGGCAAGGAACACTGGACAGCGGTCAAGAATATCCTGAAGTACCTGAAAAGGACAAAGGACATGTTTCTCGTTTATGGAGGAGACGAAGAGCTCGTCGTAAAGGGTTACGTCGACGCTAGCTTCGACTCAGATCTGGATGACTCTAAGTCACAAACCGGATACGTGTATATGTTGAATGGTGGAGCAGTAAGCTGGTGCAGCTGCAAGCAGAGCGTCGTGGCGGGATCTACGTGTGAAGCGGAGTACATGGCAGCCTCGGAGACAGCACATGAAGCGATTTGGGTGAAGGAGTTCATCACCGACCTAGGAGTCATACCCAATGCGTCGGGGCCGATCAAACTCTTCTGTGACAACACAGGAGCTATTGCCCTCGCAAAGGAGCCCAGGTTTCACAAGAAGACCAGGCACATCAAGCGTCGTTTCAACTCCATCCGTGAAAATGTTCAAGATGGAGACATAGAGATTTGCAAAGTGCACACGGATCTGAATGTCGCAGATCCGCTGACTAAACCTCTCTCGCGTGCAAAACATGATCAACACCAGAACTCTATGGGTGTTCGATTCATCACAATGTAACTAGATTGGTGACTCTAGTGCAAGTGGGAGACTGTTGGAAATATGCCCTAGAGGCAATAATAAAAGTATTATTATATTTCATTGTTCATGATAATTGTCTTTTATTCATGCTATAACTGTATTATCCGGAAATCGTAATACACGTGTGAATACTTAGACCACACTATGTCCCTGGTAAGCCTCTAGTTGACCAGCTCGTTGTGATCAACAGATAGTCATGGTTTCCTGACTATGGACATTGGATGTCGTTGATAACGGGATCACATCATTAGGAGAATGATGTGATGGACAAGACCCAATCCTAAGCATAGCATAAAAGATCGTGTAGTTCGTTTTGCTAGAGCTTTGCAAGTGTCAAGTATCTCTTGCTTCGACCATGAGATCGTGTAACTCCCGGATACCGTAAGAGTGCCTTGGGTGTATCAAACGTCACAACGTAACTGGGTGACTATAAAGGTGCATTACAGGTATCTCCGAAAGTAGCTGTTGGGTTGACACGGATCGAGACTGGGATTTGTCACTCCGTATGACGGAGAGGTATCTCTGGGCCCACTCGGTAATGCATCATCATATTGAGCTCAATGTGACCAAGGTGTTGGACACGGGATCATGCATTACGGTACGAGTAAAGTGACTTGTCGGTAACGAGACTGAACAAGGTATTGGGATACCGACGATCGAGTCTCGGGCAAGTAACGTACCGATTGACAAAGGGAATTGCATACAGGGTTTGATCAAATCCTCGACATAGTGGTTCATCCGATGACAACATCGAGGAGCATGTGGGAGCCATCATGGGTATCCAGATCCCGCTGATGGTTATTGACTAAGAGCGTCTCGGTCATGTCTGCATGTCTCCCGAACCCGTAGGGTCTACACACTTAAGGTTCGGTGACGCTAGGGTTATGAAGATATGTATATGCAGAAACCCGAATTTTGTTCGGAGTCCCGGATGAGATCCCGGACGTCACGAGGAGTTCCGAAATGGTCCGGAGGTAAAGAATTATATATAGGAAGTGCTATTCCGGGCATCGGGACAAGTTTCGGGGTTATCGGTATTGTACCGGGACCACCGGAAGGGTCCCGGGGGTCCACCGGGTGGGGCCACCTGTCCCGGGGGGCCACATGGGCTGTAGGGGGTGCGCCTTGGCCATCATGGGCCAAGGGCACCAGCCCCTATAGGCCCATGCGCCTAGGGTTTCCCCCTAGGAGGAGTCCTAGTGGTGGAAGGCACCCCTAGGTGCCTTGGGGGGGAGGGAAACCTCCCCTAGGCCGCCGCCCCCCTAGTAGATCTCATCTACTAGGGCCGGCGCCCCCCCTGGCACCCCTATATATAGTGGGGAAGAGGAGGGACTTCATACACCAGCCCCTGGCGCCTCCACCTCCCCCCGTTACGTCTCTCCCTCGTAGTCTCGGCGAAGCCCTGCTGCTGTGACGCCCTGCATCCACCACCACGCCGTCGTGCTGCTGGATCTTCATCAACCTCTCCTCCCCCCTTGCTGGATCAAGAAGGAGGAGACGTCTCCCGTCCCGTACGTGTGTTGAACGCGGAGGTGCCGTCCGTTCGGCGCTGGTCATCGGTGATTTGGATCACGTCGAGTACGACTACATCATCACCTTGCAAGCTTCCGCACGCGATCTACAAGTGGTATGTAGATGTGAACTCTCTCCCTAGACTCGTTGCTTAGATGAACTCATAGATGGATCTTGGTGAAACCGTAGGAAAAAATTTAATTTTCTGCAACGTTCCCCAACAATTACATGGCTAATGTTAAAGGTGAACTTAAAATTATTAGTAAAATGCTTCTATGGTTACCACTCAAGTAGAACAAGTACTTAAAGCTCAGAATGATTTGCTCAATGAATTGAATAGTAAGAATAATGATTTTTCTATTAGAGTGGCTACTAGAACTGGTAAAAGGAGTCAGGAACCTTTGTATCCTGAAGACCATCCTAAGAGAATTGAGCAAGATTCTCAGAGAAATATTGTTGATGCACCTAGTCCTTCTAAAAGGAAGAAAAAGAAAAAAGATAGGACTTTGCATGCTTCTAGTGAACATGTTGATGACACTCATGAGAATCCCAATGATATTTCTATTTCTGACGCTGAAACACAATCTGGTAATGAACATGAACCTAGTGATAATGTTAATGATGATGTCCATGTTGATGCTCAACCTAGCAATAATAATGATGTAGAGATTGAACCTGCTGTTGATCTTGATAACCCACAATCAAAGAATCAACATTATGATAAGAGAGACTTTGTTGCTAGGAAGCACGGTAAGGAAAGAGAACCATGGGTTCAGAAACCCATGCCTTTTCCTCCTAAACCATCCAAGAAAAAGGATGATGAGGATTTTGAGCGCTTTGCTGAAATGATTAGACCTATCTTTTTGCGTATGCGTTTGACTGATATGCTCAAAATGAACCCTTATGCTAAATATATGAAAGAAATTGTGAAAAATAAAAGAAAGATACCGGAAACTGAAATTTCCACCATGCTTGCTAATTATACTTTTAAAGGTGGAATACCTAAGAAACTAGGAGATCCAGGAGTACCCACTATACCATGCTCCATTAAAAGAAACTATGTTAAAACTGCTTTATGTGATCTTGGAGTCAGTGTTAGTGTTATGCCACTCTCTTTATATCATAGACTTGATTTGAATAAGTTGACACCTACTAAAATATCTTTGCAAATGGCTGACAAATCAACTGCTATACCTGTCGGTATTTGTGAGGATGTGCCTGTTGTGGTTGCAAATGTTACTATTTTAACGGACTTTGTTATTCTTGATATTCCCAAGGACGATAGTATGTCTATTATTCTTGGAAGACCCTTTTTTAATACTGCAGAGGTTGTTATTGATTGCACCAAAGGCAATGTCACCTCTCATGTTAATGGTAATGAGCATACAGTACACTTTCCGAGCAAACAACCTCAAGTCCACAGTATCAATTCTATTGGAAAAATTTCAACTATTACTATTGGAGGTTTTGAATTCCCTCTTCCTATTGTCAAGAAGAAATATGATATTCTTATTGTTAGGGATGTGCATATCCCCGTCGAGGTAACCTAGTGTTATTCGAAAATTCTCCGGTTCTGTTATTCGGAATGAGTTTGTTAACAAGATCTGATCAACCTTGTTAGTGGATTCCTTTTGATAAGCATGAGATGGATGAATTTAGAAAACACAACTCTCTGTACCCTCTTTTTACTTTCTGTTATTTATATTAAATAAAACAAAAACAATATTTTTCTGTCTGTTATCTGAATTATCCATGCAATAAAAAATACCCCAAAAATAAAAGTTCTCCAAATGCCCTGAACATTAAATATGATTTTTCATAGAATATTTTAGAATATCTGGCACTGGAAACACAGCAGGGGGAGCAAGCACCTGGCCACGAGGGTGGAGGGTGCGCCCACCCCCTAGGTGCGCCCCTACCTCGTGGGCCCATGGTGCCTCTCCTCCACTCATTCCATCTACCACACACTCCTTCTTCTTCCCACAAACACCACTAACCAGCTCAAACCCGAGTCCAAGCTCATCTTGCTGCCATTTTTGATCTCCTTGCTCAAAGCACCTCTCACAAAACTGCTTTGGGGGATTGTTCCTTGGTATGTAACTCCTCCAATGGTCCAATTAGTTTTTGTTCTAGTGCTTTATTCATTGCATATTTTTGCTTCTTAGGTGACCCTATTCTTGAGCTTGCATGTCAAATTTATATGGTCAAAAGTAGTTTTGATGCATGATATTGCCCCTAGGCACTTGTAGGAATAGTTGCTATCAATATTGTTGAGTTTAGTTCACTTATATTTTGAACTTACTAAAATTTCAGAAATTTTTCAGAGGAAGAAATATGCTTAGGAAAATGTACCAAGGTGGCCCTTCAAGGGAGCAAGGACCCAGGCTCGCAATGCGCGATGCCGACGAAGAACCATCGAGGGAAGCTCAAGTGAGGGCTTGTGAATGGCCTTCAGAGGACTTTATGGATCGAGCAGGAATCAAGGAAGAATTCAGCGCATATGTGCGTAATGCTGATCTTGAGAGCTTCCAGGCAGAAAAATGTCGCCAGTACCACTATCTCACTGATTCCTTTGTGAGGAGGTTTGAATTTTCATCGTCACGCAATTCTCAAACTGTCTTGTTTGATCTCTATGAAAATTCTTATACTATGGACTTAGAGGATTTTAACACTTCTTGCAAACTTCCACAATGGGGTAGTCCTAATGAACCTCGCAAATCTTAATTTAGAGATTTTCTTGCTAGTATAATTGTGCAGGAATCTAGAGACATAACGCAAGCTACCATAGGGAGCATTGATTTTCCAGCTATACATTATTTTGCTCTCTTCATAGGTAGGTGCATAAATGGTAAGGATGAAGCATGTCACATGTGTGTCCCAGACCTCAGTGTTCTCAGGAGTGTTGTATTAGAAGATAGACATTATAATTTGGGAGCCATTGTTGCACGTAGGTTGCATAATAATAGATTTAGTGGAGATTTCTTCGGTGGAATTTATGCAACCCGTCTAGCTAATTTTCTTGGTGTACCAATATGTGGGTCTGATATTGAGTTGCCTCCTGTTTATTTGGATTATGAGGCTTTGGTTCATTATCAGTTTATTGAGAGGAACGATCAGTTCCTCCAGTACCGACTAATCTTTGACAGACGACGCACCTATCATGTTGCTCTCCCTGCTCCTGCTTTCTTTGACTCCCAGGCAAAAGGGAGATATGTTATAACCAGGGAGGAGGTGGACGAGTATAACAGGAGGACGAAGACAGCTCGCCTCCAAGCTGCAGCCCACGATGGAATAGCTGCTGCATCTCAGTACGACCCCAGCTATAACTTTGGATATCCGCCAGGCCAGCCGTGGCCATAGACCAACTTAGACCAAAAGCCTAAGCTTGGGGGAGTACGTATTTCTCACCGACATTACATTCATGTTCACACACTCATTTCTAGTTGTCGGTGCTCATACTTTTTCATTGTATCATCCATGCTAGTTTATTTTCCTTTTTATGCTTTCTTCTTGTGTGTTTAATAAACCTTAGGAAAAAACAAAAAAAGTTGTAGCTTTTAGCTAGTTTACTTTCCATGCCCGTTGTAGTAGTAACTAAAAAGAAAAGACAAAAAGATTTATCGTTCTTCTTTTGCTTGTTGGGAGTTTTCCCGTGTAAATAGTTTTATTTCTTTTCTTTGGGGGTCGAGAGGAGAAGACCATAATGAAAATGTTAAAGTGGCTCTTATATGCTTTATTGTTAATCTAACAAAGAGCCCATATTACCTTGTCTACCTACCGTATGAGTCCACCATACCTACCTATATGCGGTATCTACCTGCCGTTCCAAGTAAATTTGTATGTGCCAAACTCTAAACCTTCAAATAAATATCCTGTTTTGTATGCTTGAATAGCTCATCTATCAACTAGGGTTATCTGTATCTTCCATGTTAGGCGGGTTATTCTCAAGAGGAGTGGACTCCGCTCCTCACTCACGAGAAAATGGCTGGTCACCGGGATGCCCAGTCCCATGCTTTATGCAAATCAAATCAAAATAATTGCAAACAAAACTCCTCGGGACAGTTGTTAGTTGGAGGCGCTCGTTGTTTCGAGCAAGCCATGGATTGATTCTTGTTGGTGGAGGGGGAGTATAAACTTTACCATTCTGTTTGGGAACCGCCTATAATGTGTGTAGCCGGGAAGATATCACCATCTCTTGGTTGTTATGTTGACAATGAAAGTATATCACTCAAAATATTATTCATATCTATTTCAAAACAGAGCTCTGGCACCTCTACAAATCCCTGCTTCCCTCTGCGTAGGGCCTATCTATTTACTTTTATGCTGAGTCATCATCCTCTTATTAAAAAGCACCAGTTGGAGAGCACTACTGTCATTTGCATCCATTACTGTTAGTTTACATTGAGTATGACTTGACTGGATCTCTTTTACCATGAATTACAATGTCTAGTCAGTCCTTGATCTTTAAAGGTGCTCCGCATTTATGTTTTGTGGTCTCAGAAAGGGCTAGAGAGATACCACCTCGTTATATCATATCATGATTGTTTTGAGAAAGTGTTGTCATCCGAGATTTATTATTATTTCTTGCAAGTTGATTATGTCATTGATATGAGTAAACATGAGACCTAAATGTTATTGTGACTATGGTTAGTTCATAATCTTTGCTGAAAACTTGAATGTTGGCTTTACATATTTACAACAACAAGAGCAAACAGAGTTTGTAAAAGTTTTTCTTTATCACTTTCAGTTTGTCAACTGAATTGCTTGAGGACAAACAAAGGTTTAAACTTGGGGGAGTTGATACGTCTCCGGCGTATCTACTTTTCCAAACACTTTAGCCCTTGTTTTGGACTCTAACTTGCATGATTTGAATGGAACTAACCCGGACTGACGCTGTTTTCAACAGAATTGCCATGGTGTTATTTTTGTGCAGAAATAAAAGTTCTCGGAATGACCTGAAAATCAACGGAGAATTATTTTGGAATATATAATCAATATTGGAAGGAAGGTCCAAGTTAGGGGGTGTCCCACCTGTCCATGAGGGTGGGGGCA